>NC_135539.1:126327756-126630786 GCF_045843805.1 Urocitellus parryii | reverse complement strand
TGAACGACCAATAAAAAAATAAAATAAATAAAATAAAATTTATGATAGAATTCTTATTAATTTTCTATTCTATAATTCCCCCCTTGCCTAACTTCTAAGATTTGGAACTTCCTATGTTTCCCTCAAAATAATTCCAAATATTCAATGTTATTCTTCACTGAAAAGCATCTTACAATAAACATACTTCATGCTATGTAAGAAATTTTTATATGATAACAAGTGATCTATAATAAAATATAAGGATGAAGAATTTATCCATATCATCAAGATTTCCAATATAAAAAAGCAAGATTAATAAAAAAAAAAATCTGCCTGTTTAGGACAAGATGAGCCTCAAGTGAAAGAACTGGAGAAAGGGATCAGCGACATTATGCAAGTGACAGGAGTAAGTGGGGCTTAGAACAGGCACACAAACAAAAAAAGACCATGAAAAAGTCTGGCTAAATAGGAAAGTCCCCAATGATAGGAACCTAACTGATGGCTTCTCTGAGTCCACAGCTTCAGGGAGAACAAAGCACAGAAGCTGAATTGTAAGATAATAACTAACTTAATATTCATAAGCCGTGATGCCATTTTGTAACATATATACCTATAATTTCTGATTTTAAAGTTAAAAGATTAAAATTAAAACCTATAACTATACAAATCAAGTCATGTTACACATACACACACACACACACACACACACACAAACATTTAGATTTGATAAATGAAATTTCCAGTTTCATTTAAAAAGTATAGCCTAAGATTTGCCTCTTGCATTTAGATCTTCATATCTTCTTTAGCTATGATGTTCATTAAGCCAAGTAACATAAGAGTCAGACCTTTGAGTAGCTTAATTCAAAGTATTATATTTTTAAAAATGCACTTGTTCATTCATATTTACTCACTAAAAAAGAAGCCAAAACAAAACAGGATTCTGTACTGCTAATCAATATTTCAAATGCTGTGTATTTCATCTTGAGCCAATATTTTATAATTCCCTATTTGTACTTTATCATTATATGATTTATTACCCTTGC
Organism: Urocitellus parryii; assembly: GCF_045843805.1. NCBI lineage: Eukaryota > Metazoa > Chordata > Mammalia > Rodentia > Sciuridae > Urocitellus > Urocitellus parryii. The sequence continues at coordinate 126,629,764 of NC_135539.1, read as the reverse complement.
ATATAAGTACTTTGTAATATAAAGAGTTATAATCCTCATTATGCATATTGAAAGCTAATGATGAGACTGACCAACATTAAAACCCCACAAGGGACTACAAGGTAGAATTCTCAAGAAGACTTACAGTTGACCCAAGATAAGAAGAATAAATAGACACTACTATCTTTAAAAGTTTTATTTTTAGCTTTCATATGAATGCTAGAGTTCTGCAAATCATTTATTAATCTGCTGATTTATACACTAAAAATGAGGCATAACAACTTTTTGAGGATTGGACTTTCTTCAAGCGATATTAATTTTATGGTGAGAATGCAGTTTGGGAATATATAATACATAATTAAGTCACGTTACTGTGATGATAGTTAACTTGATTAAATCCTTCTAAAATGTACACATAGATGCAAAGTTTACATTATACTTCATATGTACGGTTATTATTTTTACTTTAAAATAAAATTGCTTATTATTTTTACTTTAAAATAAAATTTCTAAATACGATACAATACAATAATCAGCACATAATACATCAATACAATAAAACAGCATATTGTCTTAAAATAAAATAAGTATAAACTTAAATATTAAAATAAAATAAAGGTTTCATAAAATGAATAAAGAATATTAACTTTAATCTGTAAGAAGATGCAGAACATTTTAATGAGAATGGCATTTCAGTTAAGAACATGTCACATACTTATATAGTATTTCCACTCTTGAGAAGGAAATTTATTGAGATATCTTTTTAGCTTATCTAGGGAGAAGAAACTTTTGGGCTTCTATGTTCATTGACTGAGTTGGCTCCATTCACATGATTGGAGCAGGCTTCTCTGGGGCCAGCAGTCTTAGTGACATAACCATCTTGAGTAAAGGCTGACTGGTAGAGGAGCACCTAAATACTCCACTGAAATAATTTGTAAGCTTACAACAGATTTATAAAATGCATCAAAAAGAAAAGAAAAAACTACATGTAATTCTTCAGTGAGAGCATGGAATTATATGTACTTATATTTAGGTGCAGCTTCAGCTTAATACAAGCACAGTATTAAAATAATATGTACCATGTGTCATGTGAAAATGAGACTATACTCTGAGAAATTTACTCCTTTAAAGATTTTGTCATATGTACATAAAAGTGTGTATTTGTGCACACTAAAATTGTATCATATCTCTAGGCAACATGACCTTATGGGAAAACTGTTAGATTCAGTCTGTGCAAAATAACTCTTTAAGAGAGATATGACTTATTTTAAAAATTGAGTTTTGGTTGTCTGTTCATTTCATTAAAAAGAAATGTTGTACTGCAAATTTTATTTGAGGTGCTCAAATATGAAGAGAAATTTATTTTACCAGGTTCACAGAACCATTCATTATGATGCAATACCATTTTTATCTCTTTTTGAATAAATAATAGGTTTTGAGATTTAAATGGAATATTTTGTTTTCAGAATTCAGATTTGTACGTGTAGGCCTGCCTGTAAGTTTATGCTTATATCAAGAAAAATATCAGTGAAATTCTGGAAAAAAATAGTACACACTATATGATTCCACCCATGAGATGACCAGATAAGACCAACATTTGAAGACAGACAGCAAGTTAATGATTGCATGAAATTAGAGGTGGGAAGGAACACTGACAGGAAATGGAAATGAGAGATTTTCTTAATATAATTAAAGTTGGTCTGAAATTTAATTATGGGGATGGTTGTAAGACTGTGCACTTATTTAAAATCTTTGAGCTGTTCACTTATAATGGGTAAATTTTATGATAAATTATACTTTGATAGTGTTATTTTAAACAGAAAAAGGAAAATCAATGTTTTCCAAATAAATATGTTACTTGAAAATAAGTCGTAAATCTCATCTAGAAAAAACGTTCAAACACATTACCATTTAATAACTTTCAATTATAAATAGTTTCTTAGAGCTTTAGATATTAGAATGTTTTTTCCAGTGATATTTTAGCAAAATAATTTAGGCAATGTTATAGTCTAAAATAGTTTTAATGGTATTATTAGGTATGTTGAATATTCATACATATATTCACATTTTATAAATATAAATTTTCACAATTGTAAAATATTCCATTGATTAGACAAGCTATAATTAAGCAACATTCTATTAATGAACTTTTAAGCTGTTTGCTCTAGTAAATAATCCCTTTAATTAATACATTGTTGCATATGTTCATTTAAATACTTATAAATAGTTTGTTTTTATATTTCCTATTGTTTAAAATGTGCAAAAATTTCATATTTCTTATCTTAGAGGTTTTGGTTATTGACATTTATTTCAATATAAACATCAGGTTTAAAATAATTTTCTTTGTTAATTCATTTCAGATTTGACATTTGTTATCTATTATTTTCCCATCAAATTCTTTTCCCATAGAATTATTTTTTATGGCTATTCTTCTTTATTCTTTTTTTTCTTTTTGTACCAGATACTGAAGTCAGTGGCCTTTAACTACCAAGCCACATCCTCAGCGGTTTTTTTTTTTTTTTAGATTTTTTTTACAGAAGCAGAGTCTCACTAAGTTGTTTAGGGCCTAGCTAAGTTGCTGAGGTTGGCTTTGAACTTGTGATCTTCCTGACTCAGCCTGTGGAGTTGCTGGGATTACAGGTGTGTGCCTGACTATTCTTTTCTATTTTGCATATTCCTTAAAATACCTTGATATTTTTAACTTTATATTTGATATTAGAAATTTTATCAGAAGGTATTTAGATATACTTTTACATGCTTCTTCTGTTGACATTTGTGTGTATTTCTAATTGGGAAAATGAAGTATTACTTAAACTGAGGGAAATATTCCTTGATATTTGAGTGTTTTATATTTTTATTCAGTAGCTACCTCCCCTCTCCTGTTACATGTTTAATTTTATGGAAATCCATTTAATTTTTTTTTTACATTCTTCAAGATTGAAATTTCTAGAACACCTACATGTTCGCCTCCAATGTCAATTTTATTTACATCTCTGATGATGAATATTGTTGTTAGTAATATATAGAGGCAGTCATTTAGTCTTTACTCAACCAGAATATCTTAGCATATGCTGCAATAATAACCAACCTCAAGATCTCAGTGATAATATTTTAGCCAGGCTTGGTGGCACACACCTGTAATCCCAGCAATTTGGCAGGTTAGGGCAATAGGATTCCAAGTTACAGTTCAGCCTGGGAAATTTAGGGAAGTCCTGTCTCAAAATAAAATAAAATAAAATAAAATAGAAATTAAAAGTACTGGGATTCATTTCAGTGGTAAAACACCCCTTGGTTCAATTTTCAGTACTACCCCCTCCCACCAAAAAATAACCAAAAAAAAAAAAAAAACCACTCCAAAATATTTGTCTCCTCCCAAATATTCCATCCTGGAAAATTCTTCTTTACACAGTTGTTCAGGGAGTTGAGCTGTCACAAATGCCACCATCTTCTAACTATATTATTTGGAAAGATTCTCCATATTTTGTAGCAAGAGGAAGGTCTGGAAATTTTGCTATAAGATTTTGAGTGTCCCAGCCACAAAGTCACACGCATTATGATATCTGCTTATGTTTTCTTTGACAGAAACTTCACATGGCTCTACTCAACAAGTACACAATCAATATCCTGTGTGTTGGGTACTGAAGGAGAACTGGAGGTTGGTCATACTCAGATTGTCTTCTACAATCTATTTTTTATTATCGAATATTGGCTACATTCTTGTTCCTCCATACTCAACTCTCATTAGAGAAGTTAATATAGAATTAGAAATATTTATGGTATTGGGCTTAAATTGCAAAATGCTTAGGAGATAAAGCATTGGTCTTCATATCACATTTGGTTATGACTTCTCTTGATTAATAAATCTATTAAGAAAAAAGTTACCTACCTCATAAACAATATTTTTCAATATGCAAAGATGGAACAGGGAAAGATAAGCTGCAATAAATAACCTATTAAATATATGAAAAAGTTGAAGACATATCAAAGCCACTGATGTAAAAGAAATGTGTAGTCTTGCTGGAAAATTATCATGTTGGCTCACATCCCTAATGTGTAAAGTATGTTCATTTCTACTATTATAGGAAATGTGTCCATGTTTATTTTTCACCTTGACCATTCTCAATTAACTGCTTAAATCTGTTTTTTGTTTTATTTTTAATTTTTTTTTGTTGTATTTTACATTATCCTTGGTCACATCAGAAAATTTGACCCTCTTTAACAACTGCAAAGATTATACATTCCTGTGCTTACTGAAGTTTGAAAGTTCAAAGAGACTATTTTCAATCATTTGATTATTACAAATTTTACTGTGAATGAAATTCCAATATCACATGGATTTGTTTTTGTTGTTGTTGTTATTTTGTTTCTTATTGTTTGGGGGTGATGACAGTTTTTTAGAGAACTGACTAAACTACCCTTTTTCCAAGAAGTTGTTCAAATTCAACTTCCAATCAATATTATGAGATTTGTTATTGTGCCATTTTTTTACCAAAATTTAGTGGTGCCAGTCTCTTTATTTTTTGCCATTGAGGGGTCTGTGTTATGGTTTTTAGAGCAATGCCAAGACAATCATAGTACTTCTTATCCAGGATCATAGAGCTTATTTGTTTTGTTTTAATAAGGTCACCACTTGGACACATACTGTGCTTCTTTTCTATTTGTCCCTAATCTGCACGTTCCTGTAATCACTACAACAATTGCTTGAAGATATATTTTCATTTCAGCTATGAGCATGTGCTTTGTCACCCTCTTTTGCACTTAAAAAGAACCACATTGAAGGCATTGTTTTTGAGTGAAGGTGCACTGTTTTTCCTATCTTTGCACTGAGTCATTTTATTCAAATGAAATAATTTTCTTACTGGCATTCTTTAGTTTGATATTTATTTAAGGCAATATAAATATTAGAAACATTTAACTTGGATTAGGTTGCTTAAAGTATTTATCAATCCCGCTTACAACTCTTTTACAGCTTACTTCTATAAAAATGGCTTCTTAATCCTGCTTCCAAAAATACAAATATATGTACTAAATATTGTACTAAATATATTCACTAAATTTCAGTAATCCATTCTCTTCCTCTAAAATCATATACAATGCATGATATACTAGCAATAGGTTTCTTAATTTTCAAGTTGCTATGTAATATAGATCAATATGTTCCAGGCTTCCATATAATTATTCTCCAAAATAAATCACCTTGTTCACATTATTATGTGTTGTATAGACAGTAGTGGCTTCCGTCCACTAAGTCATGTGGTAACCAAACTTTCAGGTACTTATCCTGGGATATGAAGCCTCCTCAGTGATCCAGTAAAGGAAGTGAGCAATTAGAAGATGAATAAAATGAAACGCAATGGACATGGCATAAAGGAGCTCTCAGGTGAGCATATCAAATAATTAATGAAAAATGCTTTATTCAGATACTTAGGAACTTAGGGTGCATACAATACACACTTAAGTTTTCCATTGTCTTAAAGTTATTAATACTAGCATTAAAAATATTTTTTAATTATATTGACATATCATGTGCATGTATGAATATTTAACAATTAATCTATTGTGTGACATTATTATAATGCTCCTAAAATATGAAAACTTTAAATAATAATAAATAATTAAATACAGGAAAATTATTTTCTCACTGATTTCATACAATTGCTATCTAATTATATATGGAAGACTTGTGAAAGCATTTTGTAAGGTGCAATTGTTTCATCACAAAAGAATTTAAATAGTCATTCACACTGACCAATATCAGTTTAATTTAATTTTTGACAGTGACATGATAATGAAAGGTACATATGTTAATGTTTAATGATGAAGACATTTTCTTTCAAACTTAAGAAACTAATTTATAAATAAATCGAAGTATATAAAGCCTCATATCAATCATATGTGCACAAATGAGAGAGGTTTTGAAATGTACCTGACACTTTCATTTAACTTAGTAGAGTATAAAATCAGTTACCACTGCTCTGTAGTCATAAAAATGCTAAAATGAAATTCTTGAAGCATAAAAAGTTGACAAATCATTAATGAAGGTTTCAGCATTCACCCCTTGTCTTGGCTAAATTGAGAGTCTCATTTAGTAACGCATTAAAATCATTAAGAACATGATTTCTATATGTTGCTAGAAATGTAACTTTGTAGCTATCTACCAAATGGTTTTGAATGTGTTATGAATCACACATAGAACGCATACCCTGTGATATGATGGGACATTATTCTTTCTATGTTTAAGTATGTTGTATGTATTTTTTGTTTTTCCAAGTGTTGACTTTTTTGTCAAAAAAATGTCACATTCTGATCTATAAAGACATTAATCATTAAAAGAATGTCTCAAAAGTGTGGGGACAAATGTATTGTCTTTTAATGATGATATTTTTAGGTTTGAAAAGCTGTATGAGTGAAAATATTGCATTATAACACACATGCAATAACCACCCATGTTTGAATAAGAAAGTTTAAAAAACTGTGCTCAATTTGATTTGAAAAATCTTAAGAATTGCTCCCTAGGGAAAAAAAAAATGGGAAATAGAAAGGCCCTCAAATGGATCAAAGCTATTTACCAATAATCTGTCAAGTTGGATTAAATTGACAATGTGGTAGAAGACCACTAACACTGGAAATTCCAGAGCAGATCAATACCTAGATAGACAGGAATTATGTTAAAACAGTTACTAAAAAGTTGGGGAAATAATGATATTTTAAATAAATGGATCAATCAAATATATGTGTGGAAAAATTAAAACTTGACCCAACCTCATATGTGAAAATAAATTCCTGTTTAATTATAGATTTTAAAAATTTTCTAGAAAAAAATAAAGACAATATATCCATGACCTCATGGTTTGAATATGTGGGATATCATAGTTATTTGTAAGGATTATTGACAGATGTATTACAATTAAGGGCATGTGTTCATCAAAAACACACACACAAAAAGAATGAATAAGAAAGCTATACATGTGTTCTCTAACTCTCCCCTCCCTGTGTATATATAGGTATATGTATGTACATATGTAAAATCATCTACTCAAAAGAAAGAAACCAAAATATTGAAAACTTGGCCAGAAATTTTATAAATAATTTACAAGAAAAGAATTACCAAATGTTTAATAAGCATAGAGAAAAATGTCTAACATTTATAATATCCAGGGCAAAACAAATTAAAATCAAGTGGATTGTCATTGTCCACACATCATGCAACTAAAGGAAAGAGCATTCTGAGCTTTATGCCATTTGGTGATGCGTGTGCATCCCAGGGGACGCTCTTGCAACTCTTGGATGCCCCTGTTCTGGGCAGCTCTATCCTCAGTCCTCTGTCCTGCACATTCTGGAAGCCTTGGTTTCCCAGCTTAACCTCCTCAACTCAGGAAGTTTTCTGGGCTTTGCTTAAGGCTCCTCCCCGAAATTTCTCTCAGGGCAGCAAGCTGTGGCAAGGGTAGGGTCCATCTCATTTATTTTCCATCTTTCACAAATCATTGTGGGTATTTCCCTTTTCTCTAGTATCTCTAAGCCATTTTGTTCATATATTCCACTTTTTCTTATTGATTCTAACAATAGAATAAATGTGGCTTTGTTGCTCTACTTGCCAGAAGCAAAAGTACTATCATCAATTTTTAAACTGTATTCTTCCAGCATAGCTAAAACCAGGGATCTGCTGTGGCAAATTTGTTTTTCATTTCACTTGCTCTTCCATTTGCTTTCCCAAATCTGACACCTTTAACTTTTAGTTAAAAAATAAAATACTAATTTGCCATTATTTTCTCCATTGCTGGCATCTGGTTCATGAAAATAAATACTTTCTGAAATTCTACTTTTGTAGCCATCTAATCATCACGATTCCTGAAGCACATCTTGTCCCTTTGAGAACAATTATAAAATTTTATAAGTTTTCCTGAAACTTAACTTTGTTCATATCTCATACCTTGCAAAAGGTGGCAAAGGATTCTTTCAGTAATTGATTCAATGCTGTTATATATGTGGAAATGTAACATTCCATGTTGTTGTAATAATAGTTTTTCAAATAAGGAAGACGGATTTCCTCCACTACATTGGAAATCCAGGCATTTTTCTGGTCATCTTGTTCTAACACAGTTCCCACCTCAGCAGGTAACAAGTGTCCCTGCCTCCTTGTTTGTTTCTCTAGTCTGTTATTGGGTGCTAATCTCTGAAGGTGGAGGCCAGTTCAGATTAGCACATTCTTTACTGTCCTCTCTTTAATCAGGTCTTCCCTACATCTGAGGTCAAATGGGGCCATGATAGGTATCTCAGGAGACAGAAAGTGAAATCTTCACATGGAGAAGCATACACTGTGTAGAACTTGAGGTCCTGTATTGGAAAAGCCAAGGTCAAAAACAGGTTTTTGAGAAAATTAAAAATGCTGAAATAAGATATTCAATGACACTCTTTTTCACTTTTTGTCTGCTTACTTGGGTATGACAATTATATTATTATTGTATTTTAAGTCTTTATTACAGTTACTATGTAATTTCATGAGTCATATAACATGTTGTCTGCATATGTGTGCATGTAAATTGGCTTCAAAATGCTCAGCAAAACAGTTGGGTGTTTATATTTGAAGAGATGAAATAACAAGAGAATAAAGAGAGTATAAAAAACTTATTGTGAAAGTTGTGATAGTAACTCCAATGAGTTCTAACAAGGCAATAATTGACATGCTAAAAAAGAATTTGCTTAATAAACCATATCAACTTATTGTGATAAATAATGCATGTGTAGATTATGAAGAATATAGCATTAGTAATAAGAAATTTCTACTAATTTCTGTGGTTGATTGATCATCACGTTCAGGAATATAGAATGGCCCCAAGTTTTCCATAGAGAAAGTAAAAGTAAAATATTAATGACTTATGTTTTGAGATGCAGAGGAAATTCATTTGCATTATTCTTTTAAAGAATATCTAAAGGACATATTCACTCACACACATGCATAAATTAGATTAATATGTAGTTGTTTAAGGGATAAATGCAGAAGAATTAAGAGGTATACCATAGGTCCAGGATAGAACACTATGATCCATGGGCCTAACATGGCTTGCACCCATTCTTGCTATGAAATTTTCTTGAATATAACTATGAATATTTGCTTACATCATGTCTGCAATATAACATTTTAGATATTAAAATGCATTTATAATATGGAAATTATTATTAAATTTTCAAGAATCAGGGAAAATTAGATAAATAGATTGAACTTTTAGTTATGCCAAAGCATGGGCAAAATATTTTGAAAAATTATAGATTTCAATTAATAACGTAATTGTGTCCACAGTTTAATTTTATAATTTTTATCAAGTTATAAATAACTTGAAAATAAGATGTTTCAAAAAAGTAAATAAAATAAGTTTTTACTTAAAATACTTTTGTTCTTTTGAATGGTTTAAAATGCATGAAGTATACAAAGGTTAAACTGAGCAAATTATATAGGTTTTTATTGTACCACAACACAGCTTTGAGGTGATTTTCTTAAGTCTTCAGTATATGAAGACATGCATTACCCTTGGAAAAGCACTGAATTTGTTCATACAGAATGTACATTTTAGGTTTTCTGACCTCTCAGACAGATTTCAATTCACTCTTGAATACAAAGAAACAGTATTCTTTTCTAAATAATAAGCATTTTAATGTCAGGATTTTTTATCCTTTTATAATATAAACAGAATACTAAATTCATTACGTTGTACAGGGAGTAAAATTTACTTTATGAAAAAGAACAAATCACAGCTCTCTCTCAGAAATAATACTCTAAGTGTTCCAGGCAAGTTAAATATTTCATGGAAAACATCAATAGCAGCAGCTGTTCACAAGAATTAAGACAACAAAATGTTTTGACTTTGGAAAACAAGTTAGATTAGATAAAATGATTCATTTAAATGTGAATGACTCATCTGTCTGTGTGACCTGGCCGCCATTGGAGTGTTTGCACAAATCACTGCAGAACTTGTCCAATAGCTCATCTCAGAGTCTAGAGGGAAGGGAGGTTGCCTCAGGAAGGCTTTGACTCACACTTTCTCCTCTTAAGCTCCTGGTCTGCAGGGCTTCCTTTCATAGACCATTCAAGTTCAACTAGACCTTTGTATGAGCAGGATAATAAAGGTCATCATTCTATGTTATAAAATGTTACAAAACAAACTTATCTGATAATGTCAAGTTTTCATTGGGGATGTTTCTTCTTATTGGAATAATTACTAAGTTACTAGTTAGATTTTTGAAGGTTGAATGATTAGCAATTTTGTCCCTTTTTTAAATTCCACTAAAGTCATAGGAATAGACACCAAGTTTTTATTTATATTTATCATGGACTCTATATCAATTTACCCTGATTGACTAATTTATGAGTATGCCAACGGAGCAAATAATAGCATTATTTTGATTTCTAAGTCATTTTTGGTAGAGTCAAAAGATAATCTTCTTTTTTCCTGTATATGTTTTGAGTCATTCAATTATTTGGTTTTTATACACTTGAAAAAAATTAAAACATTATAATTCCATTACTACTACAAGTATTTTATATATTTAGAAAGTAATGCCTTTTTTATTAAAAATTCTACAATATATTTTAACTCATTTTGCTATCATTTTGTCACTGTTTAGCCACACCAAATCATTAATTGCTAAGGTAAATAAGAAATTTTACTAAAAAAAAAATTAATGCCCAGATTTATGATAACTTTAAATCATCATGATTTATCTACTGAATTTCTAGTATTGAGAGATTATTGACTGAAAGCATCTATAATATTAAATGCATAGACATCATTTAGTCGATCATAACTCCATCATTTTAATTATATGAAAAATAATTATTTAAATAAACGAAAGATAACTAGGATTGGCAATTAGCATGTATTGCAGCTAAGCACATGCTGTTATTGTGGGGAATTGACAATCTGATATTCATTTACCATATCTGTCATTTTGCAGATAATACACAGACTGGAATATTAAATGACTTAAATGATGTCATAAAGCTAAATAGTTTGACATCCTAAATAAGGGTCATCAATATAACATTAACTCAGTTTTAGTTCAAAACTTTAGGAGGCATGATTTATGAGATGTGAACATTTATCAGGGCCTTTATTTAATTTTTATTTTCAACACTTAAATTTGTTTCTTACCAAAAAAAGGGAAGCTTGGACACAAGGATATAAATTTGTTAATAGTGAGTTTCTGATTAACTCAATCTACTTCTCTTGACTATCACCTTTATCAAAGACCTTCATAAGAGCTTAACTGTAATAACACAAATGTTTGATTGCTTTCAAGTCTTACCCATCCAGAATCAACTTAATACTACCATTTTACTCTCCTTTTAGAGTGGGAAAATAAAAATCACTTCTATGCTATCAAATATATATTTCCTCTTAATGATAGAAATAACTATATGTGTATGTATTTAATATGTATATGTGTTAATAAATATATATGAATATATACAAACATATATGAATAAGCATATATATTAGTATACATATCAAAAAGTATATAAGTGAAAGCATACACATACTTATATATACATATAAGCAAACAATGAACTTAAATTTATATTTGGCACACATATACAAATTAAGGCAAAATAGATTATATACATGAATGCATCACTCTCAAGAATTCCAATAAAACAATATGATTTTATATTCAATGAAATTTTTTACAATGCTAATATCATGATCAATAGAAGAAAACATTACAAATAAGACATCATCATAAGTCTGTTAAATGCAATATGCTGCTCATAGAATAAGAATAAGCCAGAAAAGGGGAGAAACTATTTTCAAAAGAAGAATTTGATAATGAGCAATACACAAAAAGAAGTTTCAAAATTCAATGATAAAGGAAAAAGTTAACTAAAGTAAGTTCTCTAAAAGCTATCCATAGCCTTTCTCTCCTTTCTAGAAAATATTACTTTTCAAAGAACTATGCCAGTAATTTTCTTTATTCTCACTTTATTTTTTTCATTTTATGTTTACATTTCTAAATTATCTAATCTTCTTCCTTTAAAAACTGTGTAAATTAAACAGAAATTTCATTATTCTTTCTTTCACTAGTATATAAGACTCATCCACAAAATTGCTTAGCTATGATCTTTTTTTGTTCCTTTTAATATTCATTGAATGATTTCTCTGATAACTCAATCATTTATATTGAGGTTTTTAACTTTTAATGTTTTAATATTTACATTTGCTGCTGTGTTATTCAGTTCTTACAGATATGAGACTGCTTCTAAATATATACTTTAGCTTTCAAAATTGCATGGCATTTTTTTTATCTGTTTAGTGCTGCTACCTTTTAATTCCATCTTCTCAGAAAATAAGGCCATTTTCAATACTTGACTGTGTTTGCACTTTCTTAAAATGTAATTTCATATTCATTTATAGAAAATACTGGTAGTGTCTTTGCTTTCAATGTGTTTCTCAAAAGAAAAACTTAACTATGTGATTTTTTTAAGCCGAATCTTCATGACTTTATTTTCTAAGAGACAATACAGTCAAGCTTATATGCAAGTGTTATAACTGGTACATTAGTCAATAGACATCTAAGTTATTGTTCCTTGTTTTATTTTCTTGTTTAATATTTTTCTCTTCATCCTTATTTTTAGTAATATAATTTTGTATGTAGTTAAGTAGGTTACCTTTATTTACATCTTAATTTTTAAAATTCTTCTACTATTTAAGAAATCATACAAATATTTATCTTACATTTAATTATTTAATTGTTTTTTATTAGTTGTTCAAAACATTACATAGCTCTTGACATATCATATTTCATACATTTGATTCAAGTGGGTTATGAACTCCCATTTTTCCCCTGTATACAGATTGCAGCATCACATCGGTTACACATCCACGTTTTACATACTGCCATACTAGTGTCTGTTGTATTCTGCTGCCTTTCCTATCCTCTACTATCCCCCCTCCCTTTTCCTCCCCTCCCATCTTCTCTCTCTACCCCATCTACTGTAGTTCATTTCTCTCCCTTGTTTTTTTCCTCCTTTCCCTTCACCTCCTCTTATATGTAATTTTGTATTACGATGAGGGTCTCCTTCCATTTCCATGCAATCTCCCTTCTCTCTCCCTTTTCTTTTTCTCATGCTCTTCCTCCCTGCTCTATTCTTAGTTGCTCTCCTTATATCAAAGATGACATTTTTATTGATGTATTTTATTTTATTATTACTGAATGTCTTATTCTCTGAATAAGATTTTTTTTGAAACTTTTATTTGTAAACCATAATCTGTGGGATAATCTGTGGGATATATGGGAAACACTTGCTATTTCTCTTATCTCAGGCTTCCCTTTCCAATAGTATATTTTGTTGTTGCTTTTGACAAAATTTAGGACTTGTTCCTGTAATTGGTTTACTGTGACTCAACTCAAAAGTTACTTTTTTCCTGCTCTAGGAAAATGGATCTTGGCTCCTATTTTCTTCCCCCAGATGTCTCTGAAATCCTCCCAGTAGAGGGCAGTAAAGGGTCAAGAGGATATTGCACTGGCTTCCAGTTTCTGAGTCCTGCATTGCTCTACTTGTCCTCTCTAGAGCCCACTGACTGCAGCAGGGCACTTTCCTTGGCTGCCACTGAGCACCTGAGCTTTCCAACTTAATGCACATAACAGCTGTTAAAATCCCCATATAACATACTGACCCATGTAGGGGCACAATGATAACAAGAACTAAGTGGAAGCCCCTGAAATGTCCTTTCTCTTTAAGATAACAAGTCAGAACCCATACTACATCTCTATGAAAATTGTAGAAACTAATTAATTACATTAGAAAAGACTTAGAATAAGCAGGACTGTTCACACTTACCACACCCCTCTTTTTCTTACAATCTAGGCCAGTGTATAAGTCAGATGGAATCATTGGGAACTATAACAAATTGAATCCATTGGTGACCCCATTTATGGCTACTTTCCCTAAGTAGAATATTTTCAGGAAAAAAAAATTAATACCTGAGCACTCACTGTTCAGCTTTGATGACTAATCCTGTTTTCTGTAATATAATTTTCAAGGACTGTCAGAAGAAGTTTAACTATCAAGTCCAACAGTTTACCTTCACCATGTTGCCTCAAAACTCTGCCAATTATATGACTCAACCGAGAACAGTTCCCAGAGATTTTGATCATCTTGACATTCATATAATATCACAGTGCTCTACTGATCTGGCTACATTATTCTTACCGGATCTGATGAGCAGAAAATGGCAAGTGCTTGAGATGTCTTAGTAAGAAGGATGTGGATGATGGATGAGAGATCAACCTCACAGAAATTCAAGAGCCAATCACCTTATTGTAATATTTAGTATTCAGTAGTCCAGGGCAAGTTGAGATATTTCCTTTAAGATGACAGTCAAGTTGCTCTGTCTTGTACTAACTTTCATAAGAGAGAGAGAGAGAGAGAGAGAGAGAGAGAGAGAGAGAGAGAGAGAGAGAGAGACAGGCATAATACTGGTAGGAAATTTTAATACATAGACAACATATGGCATAGAGTCTCCCCTAATGATTTGAGTTTTCAGTGAGACTAGAATAAGTAAAACTTTTGTAATAAGCTCAGGCTACAGTATAAGTGGTTCTAATAGTTGAACCTTATTATCTTCTGGATCCAATGATATTTGAAATGCCTGTGTGAAATGCAAATGCTGCATGCAGTCTCTGGCTGAGGTCAGTGGAAAAAAACGGAATGAATATCAAAGAAAGGATGGCACATATACCTTGCTACACGAGTCAATTTTAGGAATTAATCTTTGCACATTTCTGTATCATGTTAGGTTTTTTAACATATATATGTATGCATATATATGTCTGTTTACTTGAAAATTCTGTTTTCTTTATCTCTTCCAATTTTAATTTCATATTTAAATTGATAAAGATTAACTTTACAAATCACTTTTAGGTAACAGGATATTCTGTGGGCTGTGACTGAATTTAAAGGGTAACTAATATTTTAATATATTCAATGATTAACACAACAAATCTTGTAATGACATGTGTCCTTGTTTGGGGAAAGGTGAACTTTTTTTTTTCTTTTTCATTTGCAAGAATGATAGGTGTATCTTAAATAGAAATACAGTTATTTTCCTGTTGGACCAGAAGTTGAATGTATGTAGAGGATGTATATAGAAGCTGCATAGTTAAATGGAAAGGTGCTCCAGTAACTCATTACCATAGTGTCCCCTTATCTGCAGTTTCAAATTCTGTGATTTTTGCTTTCTGCAGTTTAAGTTACCTGTGCTCAACTGTAATCTGAAAATATTCAAAGGAGTATTCTAGAAATAAATACCTCATAAGTTTAAATTGTATACCATTCTGAGAAAAGCAATGAAATCTTGAGCAGTCTCATTCCTTCTTGCCCTAGTTGTGAATTTTTCATTCATCCAAAGAATCCACACTGTCTCCTCTAACTGCTTGTAAATTGCTCAGTAGCCCCCAGGTTAATAGACAGATTGTTGAGGTATTACAGTGCTTATGTTAAAGTAACCCTTATTTTATCTAATAATTATCCTAGAGTGCAAGATAGTGATATATACTGGCAATATGTATATACCAAAGAGAAGGCATAAGGTGCTTCTCTTAAGTGAAAAGATTAATCCCCAACTTATGGAAAAAAATAACTGTATGTCGAGAGTAGTATATTATTATTGTTAAATCTCTTAATGTGTGCAGTCTGTAAATCAAGATTCGTCATAGGTGCACATGTATAGGAGACAACAGTATATGCAGAGTTTGGTATTATCCTTGATTTAGGCACACACTGGGTGCTTTGGAATGTATCCCCCTTAAATAAAGGACACCTTCTGTACTTCCTGTTAGCCCCTAATTTCTTTACCTATTCCAGCTAGTAGTGAAGCCTTGTCAGTAGAGGGTACTAGAGAGTTGTACAAAAGGAAATGCCTTTTAGTCTCTGGCTGGTTTGCTCACTGTTTGGAGCCCCTGTAGTGAGTGCATTTGGCTTTCTCCAGGACCCAGCTTCTAATGCTCCCCTGGTCTCCAGTGCCTACCTCCTGTGTTTCATGGAGGCCAGAAGTGCCAAGCAGTCAGCAGCTGTTCTTGGCGTCTCCTAGGTGGTATTCACAGCTGTGTGCCTCTGATATCTTCAGGGCTCATATTTTCCCCCAAACGTGCCCCTGTAGTAAATGATCAGCATAATCCCTTCAGCAGCTTTCCTCAACACCCTCCTTTAGGCTATTTGGTAGTGAAGTGCCCCTATAGAGACTCTACACCATGATCAGCACTCCCTAATGTCTTACAGAGAGGGTTTCCTACAAGCACCAGAGGGCAATTTCCAACTTCCTTTGGCACACCACCATAGTCACTTCTCAGCATTCAGTGAGCCATGGCTGTGCCCGCTCCAATAAGAGGATCTCAGGCCTAGGCAGGGGGCTCATCTTTCTGTGCTGCATCTCTGCTCCTCCTAGCTGTTCTTACTGTGTAATTAAGTTTCCCTTTGTTTCTTTCTGGCAAGGAGTGGTTATTCAAATCCCCTGTTACAGTATACATAGGCACTCATATGTATGTATATATGTTAATATCCCTCATTTGACCCAAACTAATACATGACTTTTCTCTCCATATGGTCAGCAGTATTCATTTAACATAGGAAATATGTTCCTTCTGTCTCTGTAGCACCATCTAAAATTCATATAAGACATTCCCAAATTATTATCATTAAATATATTACATTAAACAGTGCATATTTACATATCTATGTATTTCATATACATATGAAATGTATATATAATATTTATGTCAATGTTTCCTCTCTTTATTTGTCAAGTGAAGCCTCAAGGCCTCTATTCATTAACTTGCCATTCATATTTTTCTCTGAATATTTTCTTCAAATGAGGTGTGGACATCATAGAATGTTTTCACCTGTTTCAGCCTATCTGCAGTATTTTGTTCCTCTTTTAATTATTTTACTTGGGCTTTCTTTCTCTGATGTCTCCTCCACTTTGGATGCATTGGTTTTTTTTTTTAAGGTTTATTTTTTTAATTGTAGTTGGAAACAATACCTTTATTTTATTTATTTTTGTGTGGTGCTGAGGATTTTCATGCTAGGCCAACCGCTCTGCCACTGAGTTACAACCCCAGCCCTGGATACATTGTTATTTATCTTTGTCTGCCATTTATGTTCTGAGGCTGGCTTACCTTAGTGCTCAGTATTTCTGAGACTTCTGGATCATGCATTGATCTGTATTTCTACATGTAGTTTATACATCTGTAGATCATCAATTCGGGCCCCAGAAACTAACTTCCTCACTCTCCAGTCTCCTACGACCTCTCAGCCTGATGTGCTTAACCTTTCTGCAAGATATAGAAACATCTAGTGGGTAATCTTCCTCATTGAGAAATCTTGCTTGGGTGAAGAAACCCTGTAAGAGTGGCCTTGAGCATCTCTTCCAATGGCAGCTTCCTGCTGCTTCTGCAATGAATTTGCTCTGGAAATATGGATGACTTAGACATGAATTTGTTTTTGCAGATTTTTTATGATATATATAAATATATAAATATAAATATAAATATATATATATATATCAAAGGAGAGATATAGATATATTTCTGTTTTTGCTATCTAATAATATACCAATGCTATGCAATTTATAAAATTTAAAAATATTCTTGTAAATGTTTTGATTATAAAAAATATATATTTTGTTGTGGTATACTTTATATGAAGTCCCTTATTTAGCTCTTTAAATATTTTTTTTCAAATAAATCTCCTGTAATGTATCCTAGTTACAAATATATCTGTATCACTTACTTAATGTCTTATATCTGTTACAATGTATAATATGTTTTTGTAATCTAGTATATAATACACATATATGAATAAATAATTATAACTATCTATTCTATATCAGAGTTATCTGGAAAATGCTATAATATCCCCAAGGTACATACTTAAGAAAAATAAGAGCCAATTTGATCTGGAAGTTTACAATATATATATAATTTTAAATAAATCTTGCCATATAGTAATTTGAAATTATGTTATATATCCATGTGTGCTTAAACAAGATAGGCAGAATATCTGGGAAACAGGCTGGGAATGCAATGGCAATATGAAGAAATTAGATGAAATAAAAGGAGAGCTGCATGATCAAATTCAAAATTAAAACTAACAATGGTGTGACACCATACAGATCTAGATTAATTTGGTTTATTTTTTCTTAACATTATTAATTTTCCTCTGATTTGGCTTTTTTATTCCATTAATAATTGGCATATTTTGGGGTAATGTAGAAAAATAAATTGATCTGATACAGGACCTGAAAGGGAGTTTTTTTTTCCTAAAATAAACTGCACTATTTCTCCCCAAATATTGCATGTGAACTAGAACATCTGGATAATTTTTCCAAGTGAAAAATTAGGTACTAAATGAACCATGTAGTGTGTTTATGCTACTTAATGTATAAGAAGCTGTAGAGGCAGAACTGTGTGTGTGTGATTCCTGTAATGAAGCCACACTGTGTCATGGAACTTCTGCTCTGCTGTTTTATTTATTTTTCCTCCCCTGGCTTCAATATTTCTGAATTAGGCAAGCATTATATGAACATATTTCCCATGCAAAAATGTTGAGGAATAATATCAACATTTATATTACAGTCAAAGAATATAAATTAAATACTGTCTTCAGAAAACTGAAATCATTGCAGCTGAAATGCTTTTTTCCTCTGTCCTTTGAGGACCTGGTATTTGTAAAAAGAACTTTTAAAAAAATTATTTTTCTTCTCATTGACATTTATCTTGCAAATGCAAATTTTAGACTGCAAGAGAAATATGAAACAAAAGTTCAGAAGCCATGCTATGAATGTACTGAATGCATTCACCACATTATATTAAGGTCTTGGTCCCCACAGTGATGAGTCCTGTGCTATCAAGAAAATATATATATATATATATATATATATATATATTAGTCATTTTACATATAATTCAAATAAGAGAAAACATAATTTTGTTCACTTGGGTTAGATATAAATAGAATGTACTGTAAAAGAATATTTTATACTAAAATGCTTTTGAACAGCCAGAAGAGACTTGATAAATAGTACCTGAATATGTAAAAGTATTCTCATGTTGTTGCTGTTGCAAATACATTCATTGATCATTAACTTCTCAAAGGTTTGTAACCTAGCTCAGAGCACACAAGGAAAAAAGTGATATTTTTGAAAATCAAAATCACACCTAAATGTAAAATATACTTATTCAGAAAAAAATATTTGAGTGCTGATTACATGGTTGACTCTGAGGAAGATATAGAATGGTGACTAAAACACACTTGGTTCTTATTCTCCTCAAGTGGAGTCAAATAAAGGAAAACTAAATAGCTCTAACTAAGGGAGGAAAAAATAAAATATCACCTGCATTCTCCCTTTCAGACCTCTAAAAGAAAAAGAGCAACAGTAACAAAATTTCACTTTGCTTTTAGAAAAGTAATTTGAATTTATCACTATAACATTTAAAAAAAAACAAAATTTATACTATTTTAATCATTTTTAAGAGTGCAATTATTCTTAACAAAAATTGGAACCTCTTAACTTTACCTTTGCAAAATTGATCTCTTCTTACGACATAGTGCTTGCTATCTGATTTTTCTTTAGCCAAGTATGCTTTTCCAAAGGCACCTTCCCCAATGATTTTTTTTTGTTTTTTGCATTACAATTCTTAATACACCATTATACCATAATTTATCATATCTTTGATTATATATAAGATATGTTGACACCAAATACACATCTTCATACATGTGTTTTGTATTACGATGAGGGTCAAAGGAGACCCTTACCACTACAACATTTTATTCTGAAATCATGAATTTGTATGAGCATATATGTCCCAAAGTAATTTGTGTTTCTTCAGGTCAGTGATGACATCTAAAACATTCTGCCTCAGTTAGAAAATCACACCAGGAGCTCCAAATTATTTTTTAACTGAACTTAACTGAAAATTAAGCTGTATGACTTGATAATAATTTGGTTTAGATTACATAGGACATAAACAAAGAGACAGACATAATGTAGTAAATTGCAGATTGAGTGAGCTGTAGCTATGCATGTAAAATGATGTCAAGGAGGTCCAGGGTCTGGAGGCTTCTGTCTGAACTTTGTGGAAAATGCTCCTGAGAAGTCGTACTGAGTACTTAGGTAGATGAAAATGGCCAAGATATTGTAAATGCACCTCAGAAAAATAAGGATGTTTTATTATATGTTATCAAGGAAATTCAAACTACATGATGATGTGACATCACTATACACCTGTTAGAATGGCCAAAATCCCAAACAATAACAAAACCAAATACTATGAGGACTTGGAACAACAGGATTTTCATTCATTGCTGTGGGAATACAAGATAATATAGTCAGACAGGCAGACCTTTTGGTAGATTTCCACACAACTAAACATATTCTTTTCACATGATTCAACAGTTATGCTCTTTAGTAGTTTTCCAAAAGAGTTGAAAGGTTGTGAGCACATAAAAACCTACAGAGCTTCATAGAAGCTTTTTTTTTGCAAGCAACCAAGATGTCCTTCAGTGGGTGAATGGATAAATATTCTGTAGTACAGCCTGACAATGGAATATTATTCAACAATAAAAACCCATAAGGTTTCAAACTATTTAAAAAAGACTTGGAAGTGATTTATAAACAAATAGCTAGTAAAAGCAGTCACTCTGAAAAGCCTACACACATTGTGTGATTCCACTTATATTACAGGCAAGAAAAGCCAAAGTAGAAATGACAAAACCATCAATGGCTATTAAGCACTGGGGAGGAAGACAGTGAATATGGGAAACACATAGGAATTTTAGGGCAGTGAAATTACACTGTATGATACTATAATAATGTGTTTATAAATATGTGTGTGTGTGTGTGTGTATATATATATATATATATCAATCATTGTTTGTCCTAATCCATGAAGGTCTAATACCAAGAGTGAATTCTGATGGATGCTATGAACTACCTAATATTGATGAATCAACTCCAGTGGGGGATGTGGATGATAAGGTACAGTGTGCGTGTGTGAAGGAAGAGGTCTAAACGAAGTCTTTGTACAGTTCTCTCAACTTTTCTTTAAATGTAAAACAGCTCAAAAAATCTTTAATGAGTGAAAGTATGAAGGAAGTTTCCCTTTTTAAAAAAGAAAGGAAGGAATGAAATAAAGAAATAAAAGTAAAAACAAGGGAGAATGTGGTTTAAACCTATAGGACCTTATGAGCAATGGCTGCTGGAAAAGGAGTCACCCACTACCTGAGACACATTAAATGTAAGTGCATGTTTGAATGCATGTGCTTTGATACACATATTTCGAAAAATTCCATCTAAAAAGCTAGAGAATAGATGGAAAAGTGATTCTCAGAATAGAAATGAAATTTGGAGAAAATGGAGCTAAAGATTATTTTAAAATTCATTTTTTAATTGCAGTTTTTAATTGTGTAGGCTAAGTTTCAGAATCCCCCAGACCGCCCCATCCCATAGTTCCAATCATTTGCTTGAAAGACTCATAAAATTCAAGAAAACTTTTATACTCCTAATACATGCAAATAACATAATAGGATCAATTTCACTACCCAGTGTTTCAGTCAGCTTTGCATCGCTGTGTCCAAAAGACCCCAAAAGAACAAGACAGAGGAGAAAAGATTATTTTGCCTCAAAGTTTCAGAGGTCCCACTCCACAGTAAGTTGACTCCATAGCTCTGGGCTAAAGGTACAGCAGAATATCATGGTGGAAGGAAATGATGGAGGAAAGCAGTTCAGACCCTGGCATCCTGGAAGCAAAGAAAGCGCTCTGCTCTCCAAGGACAAGAATATAAACCCCAAAGGCATGCCCTCAGTGCCATACTTCCTCTACTCACATCCTACCTGCCTATAATCACCTTACAGTCCATATCAGTGTATTAATCCATCAATTAAGTTACAGCTCTGCTAATCTAATAATTTGACCTCTGAGAACTCTTGAATTGTCTCACACATAAGCTTTTGGGAGACATCTCAGATATAATCTAGAACACCAGGTAACTCTGCTTCATATTCAGCCTTCTCCCCATTTCAATACAGTGCTGGGCTCCCTTTTATTTTAATGAGATTCCATTTTTATTTTTTCTTCTTTTCTCTCTATCTTCCAAATTTGTTGGAAAACCTCTGACCTTTCTTTCTGAGTCGAGGTTATTTCACTTATCATGATACTTTTCAGTGCCAACCATTTAAATTAAAATGGCATACTTTCCTTCTTTATGGCTGAGTAAAACACCAGTGTGTATATACACCATGATTTTTAAATCCATTTATCTGTCAGTGGGTACCAAGCCTGGATCCATAACTTGGCTACTGTGAATTATTCTGCTATAAACATTGCTGTGCATGTATCAATATAGTATATTGACTTTAGTTCTTTTGGATAAATATCCAGAAGTGGTATAGGGAAGTCATATGGTTTCTGCCTGTCTAATCTTTTGAGTAACAATTATACTGATTTCCATGTGGTTATGCTAATTTTTAATCCTAACAACAGAGGATTAGTGTTCCATTTTTACCCACATCCTTGCCAGCATTTATTGTTTGTGTTCCTGATGATTGCCATTATAACTAGAGTAAGATGAAATCACAGTGTAGTTTTAAATTGCTTTGCTCTGATTGCTAAGTACGTTAAACTTACTTCTAATGTTTGATGTCCTTTTGTACTTTTTCTTTCAGGACATGTCTGTTTAGTTCATTTGCCCAACAACAATAAATCATGACCGACAAATTTACTTGTATATTATATCAGCTGTAATAAGCTAAGAATTTGCTAAAAAGAAATGGAAAAAGTCCCTCCTTTATACTTTCTTTTCATTATTTTATTCTTTTCTACTTTATACCTACCTAAGAGCTCTCATCTCCAGAGATGTGGTTTTCTTATTGTAAATAGTACATAGTTGCAATTTTCACTTGACTAAATGACTATTCAAGGAATTTATTAGTCTGTGAATGAGAGAGGCTTCCCACTTCTTTACTTTTTTAATCTTTTTGGTACCAGGGATTAAACCCAGGGGCGTTTTATCACTGAGCCACACCCTCAACCCTTTTTAATTTTTTTTTTTTTAATTTGAAGACAAGGTTTTGCTAAATTACTTGGAGCTTTGTTAAGTTGCTGAGACTGACCTAAGACTTCTGATCCTCCCACCTCAGCTTCCTAAGGATCTGGGATAACAGGCATGTGCCACTGCTCCCAGGGACTTGCCACTTCTTAAAAAATTCACATTAATATTTAAGGTGTAGCATTTTATACCTGAATTAATTTCCAAATATTTTAAAAATAAACTCCTGTTTTGCAAAACTGTCAAACCAGTACAAAATTCTGAAAGCAAGAAGTGATTGATATACTCATAAAAATTAAACATATTCAAACAGACCATGTTAGAAGTATATTAAAGAAATAAAATCTATTTAATCTATTTAATGGTTTATCTATGAGATTATTTACCATTTGGTTGTAAAATTCAGCCTTGTCATTATGATTTCATTGTCATAGACAAGCTTTTAACCTTTACACTGAGTATTTCGCAAAGGCTGACAGATAAAGAATAAATCCATAATGAGAACACTTCAAACTATGCAATCTTTCAATGATTATTGATGTTGTATTTAGAAAATTTGTTTTATGTCTACCTAAGTTTGATATTAATTTGGGGAATTCAAACACCAAATAAAATAAAACTATTACAGAATAAAACTTATTTAGTGTTTTAATTTATTACATAGAGAACAAATTAACATTAGAAAAAAATTGAAAGTCACTGAAAATAATAAGTTCAGTTTTATTGAAAGCAGAAAATGAGGACACCTTTGCATTAATAATAAATTCAGTTTTATTGAAAGCAGAAACTGAGACCACCTTTGCATTAACTTTATCATCAATTAAATAGTAATATCACTATTTTATGACTAATAAAATAGGCCTTTGAAGAATTTTACATACGTTTACTCAACTATTCTTCATAATAAATCTATGTCTTTGGTATTGTGGCTTTGTCTTTTATGTTTATTGTAGCACTATTCTCTATTTAAAAAAACAACAAAATATAGAATAAACTGAGGTGTCCAAGGATGAAGAATAAAGAAAAAAGATACAAGAAAATGGAAATTTTCTTTAAAGATAAAGAAAATGAAGTATATTTACATCATGAAATGCTATTTGCCCCTAAAAAATTATGAAATACTATAATTTGAAGCACTATGGATGGACCTAGTACTCAGTATATTAATTGAAATGAGCCAGGCACAGAAAGAAAAATACTGAATAATCTCACACACATATGCAATCTAAAAAAAATAAAAAGTTGCTTTGGGGGCTGGGGCTGTGGATCAGTAGTAGAGTGCTTAACTAGCATGTATGAGGCACTGGGTTGGATTCTCAGCACCACATAAAAGTAAATAAAGGTTCATCAACAAACTAATAAAATATTAAGGAGGGGGTGGAAGTTGAGGGAGAAATAGTGATTAACAAGAGGGAGAACAGGGTGCAGGGAGACAGGGGGAGAGATTCACCAGTGAATATCAAGTTACTGTTGGAGGCCATATATAAATTGTGGGTTTGTTTGAGCCATTAAGGTAGCAAAGCTGCTCTTCCAGGAATTCCTGGGTGAAATTCCCCCAATGGAGAAAGCCCAGATCATTCCAGTGCCTTGTCTTAACTCACAGCCTTGGTACCAAATAGCATCTCAGAGATGGGCACAGCCTGCCAAACACAAAACAGCAAGTTTACTGCAAGACCTCTGCCACACTAAGAAATAAGCACCCAAAAAAGACTCTTCCCACACTGGAAACTTATACCTGCCAATCCCCTTTGATCTGTACCGCTGTGAATAAAGCAAGCAGGGCTTTTTCTTTGTTAGAAGTCAGACTCTCTGATCTACTCAATCAGTCACGCCCCTGCTTTGAAAATATATGTATTGCTTCTTTATCATTATTTCTTGATATATTACTTTCATAACTTTTATGTCGCAGCCAGGCCATCCCGAAGACAGGTACCCACGCCCTCGCCTACAAGGGATGTAAGAAGTTACCTTTAGGAGTAGCTCAGGTGTGCTGCTGCCTGGTAGGGTGAATATAGATAATTGTGCATTTCAAAAGTATGGATGAAAAGATTTTGAAAATTTCACCATAAAGAGATGATGAATGTTTGAGGAGTTGGATGTGTTTAACCTATTTAAACATTACATAATGTATACTTGTGTCAAAACCTCACATTACCCCATTAACATGCACATTTTTTTTGGTGTATATATCAGCTAAAAAATAAATTTAATTTAAAAAAAATAATAAAAATTTAAAAAGAAAATGGAAAATAATAATGGTTACCAGAGGTTGGAAAGAGGAAAGGAAAAAAAAAACAATAAGAAGAGATTGGTTAATGGATAAAAGTCACCATCAGTTAGAAGGAATAAGTTATAATATCTACTTCAGCGGAGAGTGATTCTAGTTAATAATATGACATAATTCCAAAGAGCTAGAAAATAAGACTTTAAATCCTCTTATCACAAAGAAATGATAAATTTTTGAAGTAATGCCTAACCTAGTTATCTTAAGTCTTTCAATGCACACTGTAGAGATGTACTGAAACATTACACAGTGCCCATGCAGGTGTGTCATCATTATCTGTAATCAAAAAAATCAAAACAATGTAAAAGTGGAAAATATATAAGAAAACTGGAGTTTAGCAAGTCTTGCCTTAATCAAACTTTCACCAAAAGTAAAATGTAGACTTAAGATTTGAATAAATTACACGCAGTCTGAGGACAGATCTTGTAACTTAAATTCTATGAAAAATAGGAACTGAGTTTACATTTAGGCTTTAGATTTAGGAGGAAAGCCAGTGCTAAAATCCAAAAGAGCCCAAATATTTTAATAAGAATAGAAAATGTTTATAATCAGCTTAAGCCTACCAGTTATGTCTTTGAGATTCAAATTTCTTCAAAATTAAAAGTTTTTAACTATTTTACTTGGTTGATTAGTGAATACAACTAATATACTCCCAAATTCCTAACTTTTAACTAAGGTCTGCTAGGAAATAATTTATCAAAATGTATTTTCTCTACCAATTTTCAATTAAAGTGAATTTTAAGTCTGTGGGAGAGGCACAGTAACATGAATAGCTTTGAAAAAAATATTACATAGTGGTATAAACACTTTAAAATTATTGCCAAAATCTTACATTTAGTTAGTAATGCTTAGAGAAACACTGGTGTTGTTTTGCATGTTGTAAAGAAGTAAAGTTAATTGATCCTAAGTTGAGAGATTTTTCCATTGAGTAAAAGACATATATACTAAGTATCTACTGTAACTACATATTATATGCTGAGTAGCATATAAACAGATAATAATTATAATATTTTAATAATCGTCTTCCAGGATCTTACCTAGAATGAAACAATTTATTTACAAAAAAGAAAAATAATAATAATTGATATAGACCAAGACTACAACATCAATAGGCAAAGAATCTGACATAAATTCTGAAAATGGAAAAGAATGAGCTGAAAAGATTTTAAAAAGTAATTTTGGTGAACTGTAGTTTGCAGAAGGTGGGATACTAGAAAAATTAATGGAATTTGATGAAAGAGAGAAGGGAAAGAATAATGTAAACTTTGTTGACTTATAAACAAGTTCTTTATGTCTTCATATACGTGGATTTATTCATATATTTCTCCATCTGAAACCAGAATCTGCCACAGACATTGAAAACAGATTTTGTGATTAGTTTTTGGTTGACATTGAAAGCACATTTTGTGATTAGGTTTTGGTTACTTAGTAGAAATACGTGAATGAAATACTTTTTTAATTTTGGAATGCACTGAGTTTGAATTGATTTATTTTTAAAAAGTTAGAGTTTTCCAAGATTTATTTATTTACTTATTTACCTTTTTATTGAGTTCTTCCCTCCTTATTTCTCAGTTGCTGATTTTCTTGCTGGTTCTTGCTATATGGCAAATGCAAGTTCATTCACACGTGAATATATACGCACACAGGAGCCTGTGCACAAACTACAGTTTTGTCGTTTCTATCAAGAACATTATATAAAGTAAAGCTGAAAGTAAAAATGTAACAGATATCTCTATATTCTTGTATTTGTGTTAATACTATGCCCTCTGATTACTCATTTTATGTGTCCTCAGTCTTGTTTTTTACTATTGAGATTACTCTTGAGTCTTATACATAGTATGATGCAGAGGTCGATATATATACTTGAATATAGTTGAAATTCCAAACATTGTTTCACTTGATAACAGTTTAAATTCACTTTATGTTTTAATTTTATTTGTTTTAAGTATGTGATACTGAATAACTTTACTCTCCTACAAATATTTTCTGTCTTTGAATGAAATTTGGAAAATTAAATTTTATGGTGGGCTACCTCATTTCTGCAGAAAAAACTTTCTCAAGGCTTTCTTTGAATGTTCCTGTGAACTTTCTGACCAGTTAAACCACAAAATAAAGTCTCTAAATCTAATATATATATATGAAATCACACACACATATATATATATATATATATATATATATATATAATGTATATGAAATAACATTCTTATGCAGATTTTTGGTGATTGACACATTTTTCTTTCCTGTAAATCCTCAATACTGATCTGCTAGATCTGATTTAAGCTATGACACTATAAATAAAATGAACCAAACAATATATGAAAATATTTATAAATATGTCATTTCTTGCATAATACTAGTAGAGAATAATTATGTTAGGTATTACTTTTAAGGAAATGCTGAATCTCATTTGTATATAACCATTTATATTATGAAGCAGAAACCCTTTATTCAATTTGGGTTCAACAATGACCCAGAATTTGGGATAGTTATATCTGCTTGAAAGAAGGATTCCATATCAAAATACCTCATATCAGTGGGAAAGACCATCAAGTAGAAAGAAGTAAAAAGAACATGTATTTCCAAGCTTTTGAAGAAAATGAAACACTTTCACACTGCTAAGGATACAAATTACTGTCATTGTAGAAATATTATAGATATATACATTGAAATATTAAAAATCTAACTGTTACATGATTCCATAATATCTCTATCTCTCTCTCTCTCTCTCTCTCTCTCTCATACACACACACACATATAATGAAATTGTTATGTCAAGATGATATCTGTTCTCCCATGTTTATTGCAATATGATTTGCAATAACCAAAATATAAAATCAACCAAAGTTGCAGGAAAATGGATGGAATTTAACTATATTATGTTAAGCAAAATAAGCCAAATCTAAAAGGTCAAGAATTGTACATTTTCTCTCATGTCTGAAAAACTAGAGAGAAAAAATGATGAAAAAAAAAGGCTGTGGATGGGAGAATCTCATGAAAATCAAAGGGAGATAAGTGGAGTAGAGGAAAGGGACCAAGGACAAGCAAAGGGGGAAGTACTGGGGAATAATACTGGCCAAGTTATATTGTTATATTATGTGCATGTAAGAATATGTAGCGACAAACCCCACTATTACACACAAATATAATGCACCAAAATATGAAAAAAAGAGAATAAGGACAATATGTTGAACAGTATACTGAATATAATTTTCATAAATATAATTTTTAAAAATTGCAATAAAAATTGTAAAAAAATGAACCCAAGTGTCCCTTAGCAGACCACTATTTTTTTAAATATGGTATATATTAGCAAAGGAATAGTGTTTGATCATAAAACAAGTGATCCTGTCATGTGTGACAATAACATGAACCTTAAAGACATTATGTTAAATGAAATTTCAGACCCAGAAACACAAACACCTTATGATTATTTACATAGATATGTAAAATTTTTGAAACATTCATAACCTTGAAGAATTTAGTCGAACAAGGATTAGCAGGAAATAGTACTGTTGTATGCACAGGAAAAGAGCTTTGAGAGGTGTTGGTAGAAGAATACAAAATTTCTGGTAAATATGAAAAATAAGGTCAAGATATTACACATATAGAGCACAATTATTTATACCTCTGGTTGTATACAAAGTGTCTTTACATTATTTATGTCTTTATACATGTACTATGGGTAATGACGTCCAACTCATTACACCATCATTTCTAACCCCATGCTCCCTTGCCCTCCCTCCTCTTTGCCCTATCTAGAGTATGTCTATGTCTCCCATGCTCACCCTCCCTACCCCACTATGAATCAGCCTCCTTATATCAGAGGAAGAATTTGGCATTTGTTTTTTGGGGGATAGGCTAACATCACTTAGCATTATCTTCTTCAACTCCATCCATTTTCCTACAAATGCCATGATTTTCTGAGTAATATTGCATTGTGTATAAATGCCACATTTTTTTTTTATCCATTCATCCACTGAAGGACATCTAGGTTGGTCTCACAGTTTAGCTATTTTGAATTGCACTGCTGCAAACATTGATATGGTTATGTCCCTGTAGTATGCTGTTTTTAACTCCTTTGGGTATAGAGCATGGACAGGAATAGCTCAGTCAAATGGTGGTTCCATTCCCAGTTTTCCAAGGACTCTCCATACTGCTTTCCATATTGGTTGCATCAATTTTCAGTTCTACTAGCAATGTATGAGTGTGCCTTTTCCCCAACATCCTCCCCAACACTGATTGTTGTTTTTGTATTCTTAATAGCTGCCATTCTGACTGGAGTGAGATGAAATCTTGGAGTAGTTTTGATTTGTATTTTTCTAATCATTAGAGATGATGAACATTTTTTTTCATATATTTATTGATTGATTGTATATGATCATCTGAGAAGTGTCTGTTCAGGTCTTTGGCCCATTTATTGATTGGGTTATTTGTTTGTTTGGTGTTTAGCTTTTTGAGTTCTTTATATACCCTGGAGATTAGTGCTCCATCTGATGTGTGAGTGGTAAAAATTGGCTCCCATTCTCTATTCATTTCACTGATTGTTTCTTTTGCTGAGAGGAAACTTCATAGTTTGAACCCATCCCATTTATTGATTCTAGATTTTAATTCTTGTGCCAAAGAAGTCTCATTAAGGAAGTTGGGGCCTAATCCAATATGATGGAGATTAGGGCCTGCTTTTTTTTTCATTAGACACAGGGTTTCTGGTTCAATTCCTAGGTCCTTGATTCACTTTGAATTGAGTTTTGTGCATGGTGAGAGGTAGAGGTTTAATTTAATTTTGTTGCCTATGTATTTTCAATTTTCCCTACACTATTTGTTGAAGAGGCTATGTTTTCTCCAATGTATATTTTTGCCACCTTTGTCTAATATAAGATAATTATAATTTTGTGAGTTAGTCTCTGTGTCTTCTGTTATGTACCATAGGTCTACAGGTCAGTTTTGGTATACCAATACCTTGTTGTTTTTGTTACTATTGTTCTGTAGTATAGTTTAAGGTCTGGCATAGTGATGCTATCTGCTTCATTCTTCTTGCTAAGGATTTGATTTAGCTATTCTGGGTCTCTTATTTTTCCAGATTAACTTCATGACTGTTTTTTTTTTTCTATTTCTATGAGGAATTTCATTGGGATTTTGATCAAAATTGCTTTAAATCTGTATATTACTTTTGGTGGTATGGTCATTTTGATAGTATTCATTCCGCCTATCCAAAAGCAAGGTAGATATCTCCATCTTTTAAGTTTTCTTTTATTTCTTTATTTAGGGTTCTGTAATTTTGATTGTATAGGTCTTTCACCTCTTTTGTTAAGTTGATTCCCAAGTATTTTTTTAGGCCATTGTAAAGGGGTAGTTTTCCTTAATTCCCTTTCAGAGGATTTGTCACTCATATAATACAGAAATGCCTTTGAGTTATGGTTATTGATTTTATATCCTGCTACTTTGCTGAATTGATTTACGAGTTCTAGAAGTTTTCTGGTGGAACTTTTTGGGTCTTCTAGTTATAGAATCATATCATCAGCAAATAATGCTAATCTGGGTTCTTCTTTTCTTATGTGTATCCCTTTAATTTCTTTCTTCTGTCTAATTGCTCTGGCCAAATTTCAAGAACTATGTTAAATAGTGAGTTGTGAAACAGGGCATCTCTGCTTTGTATTAGAGGGAATGCTTTCAATTTTTTTTCCATTTATAATAATGTCGACCTGGGGCTTAGCATAGATAGCCTTTATGATGTTGACATATGTTCCTGTTATCCCTAATTATTCTAGTGTTTTGAACAGGAAGGGGTGCTATATTTTGTCAAATGCTTTTTCTGCATCCGTTGAGATGATCATATGATTCTTATCTTTAAGTCTATTGATGTGATGAATTACATCTATTGATTTCCATGTGTTAAACCAACCTTGCATCCCATTGATGAATCACACTTAATTGTGATGCACTATCTTTTTGATATGTTTTTGTATTTGGTTTGCCAGAATTTTACTGAGAATTTTTGCATCTATATTTATTAGAGATATTGGTCTGAAGTTTTCTTTCTTTGATGTGTCTTTGCCTGGTTTTGGAATCAGGATGATCTTGGCCTCATAGACTGAGTTTGGAAGTGCTGCCTCCTTTTCTATTTCCTGAAATAAATTGAAGAATATTGCTATTAGTTCTTCTTGAAAGGTCTTAGCTTTCAGGTTCTGGGTTGAAAAATCCACAGATACCCGAATTGGCTTCCCCTGTATGTAATCTGATTTTTTTTTTCTGTTGTAACTTTTAATATTCTTTCCTTATACTGTATGTTGGGCATTTTCATTAATGTGCTTTGGTGTGGATCTGTTGTGACTTTGTACATTTGGTGTCCTGTAAGCTTCTTGAATTTGGTTTTCCATTCATTCTTCATGTTTGGAAAGTTTTCTGATGTTATTTCATTGAAAGGTTATTTATTCCTTTAGTTTGGAACTCTATGCTTTCCTCTATCCCAATAACTCTTAAATTTGGTCTTTTTATGCTATCCCATATTTTCTTGAATGTTCTGCTAATAGTTTCTTACCATTTTCATTTTGTGGTCTACATGCTTTTCAAGATTACATATTTTGTCTTCATTGTCTGAGGTCCTGTCTCCAAGTTGTCTACTCTGTTGGTGATGTTTTCAATTGAAATTTTAATTTGTTTATTGTTTCTTTCACTTCAAGTGTTTATGGGTTTTTTTAGAACTTCTATCTCCCTATTTAAGTAATCTTTTACTTCCTGTATTTGTTTATGTAGCTCTTTGTTGAAATATCTTTTGCTGCCTGTATTTGTTCTCTTATATAATTCTCTAATTCACAGAACATTTTAATCATGTACATCCTGAACTCCTTCTCTATCATCTCTTCCACTGTACTAGCCATGGATTCTAATAATGTGATATCATGATTTTTTGCTACACTTTCTTCCCTTATCTTTTCATGTTGCTCATATTTCTTCCCTTCTAGCGCTGTGGGTCCGAGGCATTATCATTTTTACCTATGGTTTTATAGTACTCCTATAGGGTCCCAATACCTCTCCTTTGTGGGGAAGGACAATGTTAAGAGACCCCAATATAAACAATATACCACCTATAAACTATTCGATGCCTTTAAGACTTTTACAGTTTGGTCACAATCTACAGAAATGTTGAATTTGATTAATATCAATAATATAATTTAAAGAGTTTGCAGTTTCGGTTGGTGGATAATGAACTGGGAGTGAGGAACAGGATGATATGCTGAGGAGGCAGGATACAAGAATATAGAGTTAGTATATCTTGGAAGTGTGAAAGAGAAATCTAGTGAAGAGTTAGTAGCAGGAGAATAGGCAGGAAGTAATTTTGAGTAGACAAGTACGTGGGAAGACAGTAGAGTACATAAAATCACATATATGTATTATGAAAAAGAAAGGATCTTAAAATAGTAAAAATTGGAGAAAAATAGGAAAAAATGCATATACAACACAACAACTATAACATTCTATTCAGATATCCCAGTAGTCAAAATATTAATTCATGCTAAGTATTTGTTTTCACATATGTTGGGGATGTGAAGGCAGGAGGATAGAGAGGGAGAAGAAAAAGAAAAAAAAAATCTCAAAGGAAGAAACCAGCATTGTTAATTGTTTTGGTTGGAGATCAATATTTTTTCTCCTTCCCTAATCATCCAATAAGTGGAATTATCTGTTGTTAGCTGGAATCTCGAACCTCAGGACAGTGAATGTAACCAGGGTGGTAAGGCTGGTCTGGTACAGGGCACCTGGAAGTGAGGTGTGGCACCCACCAGTCCCTGAAGGGAGACTACACCTCAAGGGTCTTTTTGGTGTGTACTCGAATGACTTGAGCACCCTGACCTAACTCCCTATCTTGCCTGAAGATTTCCTGGTTCTTGGTCTCTTTGTTAGTCTCCACACAGTTGCATCCTCTCCTTGTAGGGACCTCTCTTACCCAGGCTCCCGTGGTCGGGGCCCTGGTCGCACTGGGCACCCATTCCACTGAGAGCTGTTTGGGGTTGGACAATTACTGTTAAGGGTTACTGGCCGTTTTGGAGAGGGGGTAGTTGGAATACGGATACCTGGCCAACTGGAGGTCCCATCTGGGAGCTGCCACCACCAAAGATGGTGAGGAAGGTGACCCAAGATGGAGGCAAGCCGCTTTCAGTGCCAGGGTGTTGGCCAATGGGGAAGCCAGGAGATGGTGTTGTGGGATGTGTTCAGAGGTGAGCTCTGTGGCATGCAGTGTTGAGGCTTTGGGTTATCTTCAGATCCTGTGGGATGTCCCCAGGTACAGGCAGACTACCAGGGGTGAGGGACTATGGCAGAAGCTGCTGAGTTGCAAAATGGAGGCAACCAGGGAGGCCTCACATTGATAGATGGGCATCCACAGGGAAGTGGTAGCCAGAGTTCCTGTGGATGGATATCAGCTTACTGTCCTGCATGGTAGTGGGGTGGCATCTGAGAGTTCTGTGCTGGTGTTGATGTAGTGGTCCTGCTAAGGCACTCCTGGTCAGAAGTTTGGGTGTTGGGAGTCGGAAGTTTTGCTCAAATACTGAGTCCCAGAGCCCTGCCACAGGCACAGCACTGGTGATTTCTGCACAAGAACAGCTGTGTAGGTGTCCTCTATCACTCTCAGAGAAGCAGTATTCCCACTAGTTGAGACCCGTGTCACAGAGTGACATAGAATGCTGCCACCCTCTGGCCTGCCATGTTGGATCCCCCTGATCTTGATTCTTAACTTCAGCCTGTTCTTCTATTTCTGGTCCCTACCTAACTTTTAGCTGTTACCTGTATATTCAGTAAGACATCAAAACAATTCTTCCTGTTAGCTCACATTTTATTTATTTATTTATTTTGGAACAAATAGTAGTAGACAATTTCACTGAAGAAAGAATTATTTTTTTAATTGAACACAGTTATTATTTTAGTGAGGAAGAAATAAAATTTTTTATTATGTTTTTATATGTATAGATGCTTATTGGCTTTTACCTGTTTCTTGATTTGTTCATTTATTGTTTTACTTTTCTGGCACAATGTTTTGTATGCCATTTCCCTACACTGTCATAATCCATTGAAATGTTGTTGTCCTTTGGCTTCTCTGGGGGACACACTCTGACCTGACAGTTATGAAAAGTGCAGCCAAATGTTAGGAATCACATTGAGAGCAGGATTGAATACATTTTCTCGGTTAAGATAAATCAGCAGAGGTTGTTTTGGAAAATTAATGTCTTCATTGAGCCTGAAAATTTCATAAACCTTCTGTAGCAAATATCATTTTATTTATTTTAACTGTTGACTGCCAGTGTTTACTGGAGGAAATAAAAACAAAACCATATTTCATTTAACAGTTGCAAATGCAGCCTCAATATTTTCTGCATTATATTCAAGTTGAAAATGTGCCCTTTAATACAAAAAAATGAAATTAACAAAGTAAAATGAGTGAAATTGAGTTATTAGAGCAAGGATTCTGCTCTATAAAGAGTCACATTAATAACTCCTCAGGTCAGAATACAGACTGAAAATGATGAGATGTATCAATAATTTATAATATGGAATATACATAATATATAGGTTTATTTCAGCTTTATTGAGGTATAGTCATCAAATAAAAATTATGTATCTAAGGTGTATGATTTGATGTTTTCCTATCTGTGTTATTGGAGTATGTATTTTTTTGTACAGCAAGTTAATTAATAAATTCATTATCGCATATAGTTGTGATTTGTATGTGTTTTTTTGTTGTTCTTTAATATATATATATATATATATATATATATATATATATATTACAGTCAGTTTGATATATTTATACAGAGTACATGGAATACATCATATTCTAATTAGGATCCCATTATTGTGGATGTACATGATGTGGAGATTCACTGTGCTGTATTCATATATGTACATAGGAAAGTTATGTCAGATTCATTTAATTGTATTTTCTATTCTCATCCCCCTTCCTTTCTCTTTATTCCCCTTTGTCTAATCCAATGAAAATGAATTCTTCCCCTACCTGCACCCTGGTTGTATGTTAGCCTCCTCATAGAAAATATATGACTTTTGGTTTGGGAAGTTGGGCATATTTCACTTAGCAGAAATAGTCTAAAGCTCCGTCCATTTACCAATAAATGTCATAAAGTCAGTCTTCTTTATAACTGACTAATATTCCTTTGTATGTATGTAGCACATTTCTTAATCCATTCATCTGTTGAAGGGCACCTAGTTCACTGCCATAGATTAACTATTGTGAATTGAGATGCAATAAACATTGATGTGACTGTATCACTATAGTATGCAAATTTTAACTCCTTTGGATATATCCAAGAAATGGTTTAAGCAGGTCAAATGGTGGATTCATTCCTAGATTTTTGAGGAATCTTTAAACTGATTTTCAGATTGGATGCACCAATTTGTAATCTCACCACCAGTGTGTGAGTGTACCCCTTTCCCTACATCCTGGTCAACATTTATTCTTACTTATATTCTTCATTGTTGTCATTCTGACTGGAGTGAGGTGGAAATCTAATGACTGCAGTGACTATAAATGAAGAGTAAATGTGTGCTGAAAAAGCAGATTGCTACCCAGTTCTAGAAAATCGAATTATTTGTTTAAGCAGGCAGCATAGTAACAAAAATATAGAATTTTAAACAGAATATTATCATATTTTTTATATTTTCAATAATATAACAATTAATGTTTTTCTAAGATATATGTTAATTGTGAAATGTTACCAGTTAAATATATTAATAAATATGTTGGTGGTTTAAACAATCCCAGCACAATAGTCTGTGACAACAGTTGTGACCTTGGCCTGATATCTGTCTTCCTCTTACAGTCTGCATATGGCCTCTTGTATCTTCCTCATTTCTATATTGATTTCTCTTCAATATCACAACTTTTGTTTCTTTTTTTTTTTAAGACTGGATTTATGTTGTCTGGGTTGTTCTCCAACTTGTGTGTCAACTGATCTTCATGCCCTTGGCTCCAGAATAGAGGAACTACAGTTGCATGGTGACATTCCCTGTTGTTAATTATTCTGTTTCTATAGAAACATATGTGTCTATGACAGATATATCTATACCCCTTTCCCTTAGTTCCCCCTACTCCACTATTCATTAGATCAGTAGGCCTTCTTGAATTACTTTTTTTAAAAAAATATTTTTTATGCTAACTGGACACAATATCTTTATTTTATTTTTATGTGGTGCTAAGGATCGTACCCAGTTCGTTCATGCTAGGCAAGCATTCCACATGCTAGGCAAGCATTCCACCAACTGGCACTAACCCTAGCTCTGAATTTCTTTTTTATTTATCTGTACATATTACACTTCTATGGCAAGCCTTCTCTTTAAAGTCACATTGATACTTACATTTACTGTCTAATATCTTTATTATTCATTGAAAAGTTAACAGCAATAAGAATTGTCTGTCTTCTTTGCAATACACTTGCTCAATATATATTGTTCTTTCAAAAAACAAATGTTTAATTATCTGCCTACCAACGCACAGACAATAAAACTGTGGAACAAGTAAAACTTGCTTAAAATACCTTACTGTTTGACTCAGCACAAATAAGGAGAGATGGAAACATTAGGAATAAAAATCTGAGAAGCTTTGTAATTATCTAAAATAGAAATAACTAAGCATGGTCATAGGGAACATCACCAGATAACCATAGAGCACAAACACTGGTAGACATAAAAAATGGGGGAGTCGTACTTACATAGAGGATTGGGAAGCCTAAAGTATAAAACATTCATCATAAAGAAGTTGTAATCATATTTTATATATTATTCTCCAAAAAATCCATAAAAAATAAGTGTTACATGTGTTTCACAGGAGTTTGGAGCATTAGAAAATAGGTTTGTTGGGTCGGGTGAGGAATAGTGCTTTCTGTCACTGTCCTTGTCCCTTCCAATATTAAGTGAAGAAAACTGTTTGAAAAGAGGGCTGAATGATGAGTTCTGATATAAATAATTAGGCCCCATCCTGATTGTTTGTGCGCATATGTGTGTGTGTGTGTGTGTGTAAAACTAGATAATTAGATCAGTAGATAATATACATATAATTAAATTAAATGTATACATCTTAATAAAAGTACTATAATAATATTAAACTTTTTCTATGCCCATATAAAATAGGTAACAAGTTTTGTAACATTTTCCCCTTAAAATTGAATCTCAGCCATTCTCTCCAAACTCAGTCCCATGATTACCAAACATAACTTTCTAAAGTAAGCAGTACTGTCAGATAGGTTCGGGTTTCATTTTTAGGTCCATTTTTCAGGCGTATTGAAATTGACATGCTCTATATGCCTGTTTCTTTAAATAAGTGTAAAATAGATACTGATCTAAATTTTAGATTAACTAAATAACAAATTGCCCATGACATATCAAGCACATAATTGCCTTTGATAAATTTTTTTCCTTTCATTCCTTCATTCAAATAACCTTTCCCACTCCTTTGGGTTCTTCTATTAAAAATAAAAAATGGGTATGAGTATTGTTATGCAGTTGTTTCTTAATTTTAGATGTTTATGTACTCATTTTTTTCTGTTACCCATATATTATAGAAGGCCTTTACAAATTTCTGTAGTTGTCTTTGGTTGTTTTGTTTTTGTTTATAAAAATGAAAGCATGTTAGACAGTTTAAACATTTTACAATGTGTTTACTTTTCCCCTTAAGATTAAGGCCTCCTTTTGCCCTGTTGGTATGCTTTCTTCATGATTTTTCTATGGAAAATGAATTCCCATTTTTCTTTCTCTTTCAGGATACTGCATTCCAGTTTCTTATTAATATATCTGATATATGGGTGAGGCAAGAAACCAAGATAGTGCTCAGCAAATGGTTAATACTATTTTAGATCTTGTTCTCCTTTTTATTACCATGGTATTATTATTCAAAATTTTGTTAACCATTCTTTTTCCAGCAAAAGAAAGTTAATAAAATCTAGTATTATTTTGTCTCTTATATGCATTTGTAATATTGAAAAGTATTTTGCTCTCCAATGGCATTCACCTTCTTTAAGTATGACAGTGTGACAACTTCTCTCTATACAAAGGATATACAAATAAGCAGGTTAATGGCAATTCAGATACCACCTTTGATTGAACAGTTAAAAAAAATAGGGAATGAACTAAGCTCAAACCAGCTTCATTTGAGTCACTTACATATAAAAGAAATTTTCTCCAAATATTTTAAAATACCAGATAATCTGGTACTTTTACAACTGTGCAAACTTTCTGAAATGCTAATTTTTCTAATTATTTAAATTTCATAAAATGTTTAATATGTTCTTAACAAAGAATGAAAAATAATTACTGAAGCAAGATGACTGCTTCCTGAGATTACAATCATTATTTAATGAATTTTTAATTATTATTTTTACTTCCAGAACATGAAAAACTTGAAAGGTAAAATTTTTCCCATCCAATAATCCTTTATCATATTGTGTAATAGCCTCCTACTGTGCTTTACATTTTAATGAAATTAGCAACAAAACACCTATGGCTATACTAAGTGATTTGCAGTCGTTATTTGAGAAACTAAAGGACAAAAGTGAGTTTAAATACTATTATAAAGGCATAGAAATACTTGCAATGTAGCTTAATTTGCATAATCTTTCTCCATATGCATACAAATTTTTGAAAGGTATGATTTCTTCCTATATGTTATAATCCTTTCCCACCTGTATGTTATTAGTCATGTATGTCAAATCAACTGCAATCGACAAAGGGAAACTTCTTTAAGGACTCAGACTATTGTCCCACATGTTTCCCAAATAAATGTGATATTAAAAGTAGCAATCAAAATGAGAAATTATCTAATACTTTAAAGTCCACTGTTTATCTTCAATATATGCTCTTCATAAAATATAAAAGTGTTTCTTTGTAAGTTTTCTACAGAGTGGGGTGAGGCAAAGCAATATGCACAATACATGATTTTGAGCCAAAACAGTTATAATACCATTGCGCCAAGTCTTGTCATGTTCTGGGTGTAAAAGAACATGATGATCAAAAAATCATTTGTTACAAATCTTCTGAGCATAATGGAGGTGTATCCCACTTCTGCTAAAAATTGACCTTCTACTGTGATTGAGTTCTTTGAGGTGATAGTGCATATCATGTGGAACATTATAATATTTTGTTTAATAACATCCTGTGTCATAGTCTCTCTGTGGTTGAATCAAAATGCATCATTAAAGGAGTGGACCACTTAAAATGTACATATTCCCTACCAAATGCTTTATCTCTATATTATTACATTTGAGAACATTAAAGTAATCAGTTCAGTGCTAAATGGTCACCAATAGTTTCAATGTATTTGCTATAGTGATAAAAATATTTTACAACATATATATAAAATATCTATAATCATTTAATATTTATTAATGATTTAAGTTATATTTACCAAATTTTATTTTGATACTGTTGCTAATTTAGTAAAATATACTACCCTACTTCTATTCTTATCAGGATCAGGGTCTTTCAATCTTCATAAATATACATTATTTCTTTGAAAAACTTAAAAATTATTGCTGATTTTTAATAGATATTTTAGTATATATGTATCTCAAGACCAAATCAATCTCATATTTCATCATACAACTGTCATGGCAAAATGTGCATAATCTAGTCTAATAAATAAAATCATAAAACATTTTTACTCATGCTATTTAAGATTTTGTATAGGATACTAGCATCTTTTCTGTTCTAATATAGTTATAAGGTAAATAGACTAAACTCAATTCTTAATGCTAGCAAATAAATAAATAAATAAGCCTGAATCAACACTGTAAAAATACATTAGATAAAAATGCATATTTGGGCTGAAGGTCAAAACTTTTATTTTATACAAAATATTGGCCAATGTAAATCTTACAAAACCTTGCATTGATAATTTTAATATCTTCAAAGAACTTTACTCCTATATTCCTTATAGTCATTTTCTGTTCTATTATCTATTCAGGTAGCTAGACTAATAAGTTCCAATGGTGTTAAAGAAGTAAACAAAAATGCAATATTGTACTTGGTCCCTAGAATGTCTACAGGGTAAAGATACTTCTACTTATTTTAGAATATTAAAATAGGTGTCAATAATCCCTTTGCTACAAGCAACAGCATGACACTCTGAACTTCCTTAAGTAATCATTCAATTATATTTGACAGTATTTTGTCTTCATTGTAGAACACAGTATCATGAGACATTTAGATTTGTCTTTTTAAAGAGAATAGCAAGTTCTTTGTGTCATAAAGTACACTTCTCAGATATACTTCAGAAGTCTAATCTGCAGAATCTGTTTCACTAAGGTCACCACAGTTCAATTTTTAATAAAATTTATAAGGTCAAAATATTCCATAGAAGAGAACAATATACACAGAAAGCATATTGTGTAGATGGAGAATATACTGTGTATATGTGGAGAAGTAACTCCATCAGACTCCTGTCCACAAAAGTGACCCAGTAGACTTAACAATGTTGGTTAGGGGATGAAAATAGAGAGAATGATGATCCTTATACCTACTGCTTAGTACTTTGGGAAAATTTCAAATATTACACTATCTTTGACTTAGTGTCTAAGAATACACAAGGAAGTGGGTGTATACAAAATGTGTTGCTGGTTTTGAAGTAATAGCTCATCTTGCCAAGAGGAGACTGAACTGCCTTGAACTGCGGAGGGGCAGAGATGATATCTTTCTTGGGAATTTCTTGGTGCAAAGGACCCAATGGCAGACTGCCCAGATGCCATGGTGATGCCCTGATCAAAAGGGGGTTCTGTACCAATCAAGGGGCTGCTCAGGTCTTGGCCTCAAATGCCAGCTGCCCT
Source organism: Urocitellus parryii (assembly GCF_045843805.1). NCBI lineage: Eukaryota > Metazoa > Chordata > Mammalia > Rodentia > Sciuridae > Urocitellus > Urocitellus parryii. The sequence goes on along the minus strand of NC_135539.1, from coordinate 126,588,582 downwards.
GAGGTTAGAAAGTTATTGGCATAAGCTGATAATTATAATTAGGTGGCACAGAAGGTTACACTTCACTTTGAGTGATTTGAAGAATCTTTCTCACAGTAAATCCTTTTAATGGTATAACCTATATAATAAATGTGTGGAGCTGACTCATGGTCATTGAATGCCACCTGGGTGTAGTGATCACCAGGTCCCTACTTTTTCTATTTGTGTGTCTGTTTTTTCTACTCACCCATTGCCCCTCATCCAGTTTCCTGAATTAACTGTTGTGTGGGTGGCAACATATCCAACATCCATATGTGTTTTTTGTTCACAAAGGACTTCTACATACATGACATCATTTAAGACGGTATGAAAACAGACTCAGAACAACTTATGTCTCTTGCCTAAAGATTCACAGTCAACATAATGGCAACCTTTTGATTTGTATCTCCATATTTTGGTTTAATAAGTAAAAGACAAAACAAAACAATACAATATTGTAATATGAAACATTATCTAGCTCTTAGTCAATGTCCTTAAATGCTTTTTGAAAGATATAGAGGCATTTTACTGTTTACTGAAATTTTAACAATTTTATCCATACCAGGTTTAGATGTTGCAGTAGTAACTACACACTGACATACATACATAGGCATTTACATTTTTTGTTTGTTTTTACTATTCTAAAACAAATTAACATGATTTAATGACCCGTAAAGATTAAATACCAATTAACCATAGGTGTGATTGCCTTATGTACCTAGAAAATATACAGTATAATTGTATTTTGAAATAAAGAAAACCTAAATTTCATGCAAATTATCATATGAGGTTATTTTTGACAGTATTATTTGTATAAAAATAAAATATTTTAGCATTGTGTAAAAATGTTTAATATGGAAGGTATGTGAATTATATAATATGAAATTAATTTCTTATCTTCATAAATTTTTTTCTAATATTTTATATGATGGATACTCTATAGTAATGAACAATTATAGGTTTAATCTACATGTGTATGTGTTTGATATAAATTACACATAGACTCTTTGTTTAAGTGCAAATTATCTTCGAAGGATCATCCCCTTAAAAATATATGAGCCATCTGGGCACAGTGGCACATGCCTGTAATCCCAGTGGCTTGGGAGACTGAGGCAGGAGGACGGCAAGTTCAAAGACAGCCTCAGCAATGGTGAGGTGCTTAGCAACAAATTCACCTGAACTCAATTCCTAGTACACCCCCTAACCAATAAATAAATAAATAAATAAATATATGTATGTATGTGTATATATATATATGCATATATATATATATATATATATATATATATATATGTCATGCAGAGACACAGTTTTTGATTACTTTTGGTAGTTTTTAAAGTTTACTATATGACATTAAATATAAAATAGTCTCTTTAGTCCTATGTTTGTATGCTCTAAGTTCTCAATGAGTTTATATGAATGTGTTAATTTATTGTTTTTTTTACCATTACTGAATTTATGTCACTATCACATCCACATTTTAAAATAATCTAATCTAGACTGTTTCACTGTTTACTTAGACAATTTCACCTTCTTAGGAAATATTTTATGATTAAAAAGCTAGAATAGCAGCAGGTTGTGAGACATGTGATGTTGACAAATTATATATTATGTTGAACAACAGTTGTTCAGAATAAATTCTTCTTTTGAAATATCTCACAGATTTGCTCTGAGTGATTGTTGATCTTTGAGTTACCAATGTCTATCTCATTTGATAGCTTTTATTTTACAGACACCTGATGCATGTTTTTTCCTATCTTTTGATTAACTTCTGATCAATGTATGGTAATATCCTTATCTGAAGCTTTAGTAAGTTCTGTTCATTATTTCAGAAGACAATTGTGATTTTTTTTTGTTTTTTTTACTCCTGCAAGATAAAGATAAAATTTTAATCCTTAGAAGTTAATTGGTGATTGTGTTTCAACTCCTACAAGAAATTTTTCTTGAATTATTTGTTTCTTTTACCTTAGAAAGCACTGCTTAATTGATATCTATTTATGATGCTTGTATCAAGTACAAAATTGCATGTTATTAGACCCGCGGAAAACTTTACTTGCTCACTGAGGACAAAAAATAATTAAGAAATGTGCTTATGTGTTTGGAAGTACAGTCTCTCTCTATATATATAATCTCTGGGAATATATAGAGATTATATAGGGAGAACACTTCAGGATGTGGCAAAATGTACTAGGTAGTCAATACATGGAAATATAATGGAAAAGTTATTATACATTAATTTCACAAAGATTATATATAATCTTTGTTTGTGAAAGTATAATTTTATTTATTAGATGTTAGAATTGGATTGTTTATGTAAGCATTAAGTTAAAAATGCTTTTATCAATTAGAAGAGAAATATCTCTATTTTTAAACATAAAGTAGTATAAGTTTTCTAGTAATGCTGAAAAAACGACCACAAACTTAAGTAATTGCATACTTACTCCATACAAATTAATCATCTGTCTGTCCAGTGTGGTAAGGCTGTTATCAGTTGAAAATATCATAAACCTAAAATAAATGAAGGTATTAGTTTTACTGTATTTTTTTTTCTGGAGGGTCTGAGGAAAAAATCTGGGCTAAAAGCATTCTTGTTTGAAGAATTTTCTTCCTTGTGCTTTTAGAAATAGTCTATTCTTGGCTGGCTGTCAGCAGAGGACAACTCTCAGTCCCTAAAGTTCTTCTGTGTTCCTTGCCAAGTGGCTTCCTCCACCTTCAAGGCAACCATGGGGTTTCAAAGCTTTCTCAAAGTTTTGAATCTCTAATTGACTCCTTTTTTTTCTTTTAACAATTAGAGAATTCAAAATCAATTATGTCATCTAACATAATTTAACATTGGAAATGAAATTCAAAAAGTTTATAGTCCCAGAGGTTATATAGGCAGAACACTTCAGGAGGTGGCAAAATGTACTAGGTACCATATTAGAGTTCTGCTGTGACAGTAGTCAATACGTGGAAATATAATGGAAAAGTCATTTGTATTTTTCTCACCAAAGATAAGCATTTCTAGAATATTTGGTGTCAACTTAATCAAGTTCAATTTCTAAAAATATTTTTTATATAATTATCACCTGACATATAATAAATGTTCTTTACAATTTACAAAAGCATTTTCTATAGTATAAAACATATCCATCATCCTTTAAAATTGATTAAGGTATTGATTTTTGACCAAAAGTTTATCATATTTTTATTATCCATTCATATTTCTCTAACCAATTAAATTACCTAGAAATCGATTTAGATATTTGATAAATTACTTAGTAATAAGAAATAATTCCTTATTTCATTTGGTCTTTAATACTTCATGTGATAACCAGCCTTGCTTTTCTACTTAAGTGAACTGGAGAGATGCTCAGAAAATTGGTAAAACCCTCTTCTGGGTATGTATGTGGGGGCGTTTCCAGAGAAGATTGGCACATGGATCATCAAACTGAGCCCAGGGGAAGCCTCCCTACTGGGGTCCCAGAAGGAACAAAAAGCAGAATGGGGAAGCTCAAACATGCACAAGCTTGACTCTTTTTGAGCTGGTGCATTTGTTTTTGCTGCTGTCTTTTTTTCCTACGGACTTTGGAAACAGATTCTTCAGCCTTTCAATGCAGACTTGCACCAATGAATCTCTAGGGAGCATCTAGGCTTTCAGCCTTCAGCTAGGGTTGCATCATAGTCCCTCTTGTTCTGAGGCTTCCAGATATTTTAACTGAGCAGCTTCTGTTTTTCCAGCTCTCCAGCCTACAGATAGGCACTGTTGTGCTATCCAAACTCTGATTATGTATACCAATCTAATAAATTATGTATACATTCATATAGTTGAATGTATTTTAATTTCATATGTATTCGATCAGTTCTGTTCTACAGGAGAACTATAATACACTGCATTACCACATCAACTAATTTCATAACTCTGGTAAGTGGACATAATTCAGTATCCGATCAACTTTGTAAAATTGAGGTATTTGAGATCTGGTGGTGCTAAATACAAAGGATCAATATTCTCAAGGCTGTTTTAACAAAGTCTAATTAAACAATATGGTTTGCTTTTTATGTTTTATACAACATTTAAATTTTAACTTAATTCTGCTACCATTTTGTTCTTATTTGCAAATTTGAGTGAACTTTATTCTGGACAGCTCATGTACACTGTCCTGTCAAAGTAATATTGATTAAAAGATTTAAAGAAATTCCTACTTTCCCATGAAATTAAAAATAGAAAACTCAATCAGACATAGAATTCTTAATCAGGAAAATTTGACTCTATGTCTCTACCAGCACTTTTCTTTAAATTATTTCACCATAGTTAAATATATGCAACATACTACCACATTTGTAGTACTACCACAGAATTTTCAGTTACTGATGAAACAGTTTACTTGGTGATATTTGTTTTTTCAGCCCTATTCATAGAATTATAAATTTCCTTACTGTTATTAGAGATCAATATATTGGTGTTTCTGCCAAAACTGATCATATAATTTGAGTCAAAATCAATATTAAGAATATATCCCTTTGTTGTCTTTCAGAAATCTGTAGCTATATTTAAGAATACAATTTTTAGTTGAGACTTTAGTATATACAGTGAATAATAATTCTTAATTGTGAGAGATTGTATAATATTAATTTCACATTCAAATTTTTGTGGCAGTTGTAAAATTTTGCAGTTCACATACTTTAGGAGAATCACATAGATATTATCTGTGGATGATAATAACTCTGAAGTAGTCAGAATGAAAAGTAAGAAAGGTAGTGATAGAAACTAGTAGTTTTGCCAGGTGATAGCATGAGGGATTAACTAGAGATCCTGCTCTGACCTGTAGCTTGAGAAGCCACCCTAAGTTACACAAATAGCGTATGTTTCCAAGTATAATTATAAAATCACGAAAGTAATCACTTAAGAAATTATGTAATTACTGAAGTAAGATAAAGTAACTCTGAGAAAGAAAAGAATCACGTTCTGCAACAAGATGTATATAAATTTGAGCTTATAAACTTAGATAAAGAGAAATGTTCTTATAGTAATTCAAGCTTTGTTAGCATTTGGTATATTCTCTTTACATTTATTATTTCCTTAAGGTTTGCTTAAAATTCTTTATTCTGATATACACTTTGATTTGTTTAACATGTAAATATTTAGTCTCTTACTTCTTTGGGTATTAATTATTTATTTTACTTCAAGTGTAAGTTAAATTATAATCAAAAACTACTAAATGACATAAATATGTTATTCACAGACATGTACAAAATGTTTCTTAATATAGATGAACTTTCATAGATATATTTTTAAGAGGAAAGATATATTTTGATAGTACTTGTTCATGATATTATCTTAAAAAATTCAAATATGAACACTATTTACTACAGAAGTAGAAAATCCTATAATTTGTGAAGTACTCAGACACTGATATGAAAATGATAATTGATCGTTATTTTTTTATTAGAATCCTTCTCTTCCGCATAGGAACTAGGTCCATATTTATGCTTACATATTAGATTTTTAATCACTAGGAAAATTTTGTACATTCTGATTAATTCTTAGAAAATAAATTTATGACATCTGTTATCACTTATGGAAATCATACATTTCTTTAAATGAGAATTGTATACAATTGAGTTGATCTATATTATAATACATTAATGATTTTTACTGTAATGATGTTTACTGTGGAAAAATGAAAATCATTGTAAGAAGAATTGTTTTTATAGTCTAAATGAACTGACAGCTTGCCATCGTCACAATTACAACAATAATAACATTATTGCAGAAAATTTCATCTTGGACTTTCAAGTATAATTATTTCTGTGGCTAAATATGTTTAACTACCTTCCCCTGAACTGAAATAGGAACTCATTAATGAGAAGTTTGCAGTGATTAATTAGAAACCTGTTGAAAAACGTCTTTTGAAGATTACTAAATTAGGCTTTTCTCTTTTCCCCCAGACACAGTATTATTATACTAATTGGCTTTTTTTCCCCCATTAGATGGCAATTTGTATTTTGGGAAGTTACTTTTCTTGCTTTAATATCTTTCAAGTTCACAGATGAAAAGAAAAAGTACAATTTTATTTTATATGTATTTTTTCTTTTATATGGAATTGACCTACTCAATATAATATTCTATTAACTTGCCAGAGTATTTGACAGTAAAGGATGGCCAGCACTTCATAGGAATTTCCATGAGGTCATTTTACTGGAAGAGGGTGTTTAGAGAGACAAGTGGCAATCCTAACAGAGTAATGTCACCAGAAAATATTTCTCCTCTTTCTCTCTCTTTAATTGCTGACTACACATTCATTTTTTTTACACATTCATTAATTGGAGAAATTTTTGTTGTCTGACTTATTATTACTCTTAAATAATTGTAATAATTTCAAAACTATTTACAAGCCCTTAATTTTTTTTTCAAAGGTATGATGGCATGACAGTAGATTGTTTAAATGGAAATTTAAAACACAACTTGAAAATTGATTACTGTGCTTTGCTTCACAGGAATCAAAAATTTTGCATGCCTTTGTTAATATGCATTTCACTAATGAAAAAATAAAATGAAAAAATCAACAGACCTACAACTCAAATTTTGAATTGAATATATCTATAATATAATATTTTATATCTTCCTAGATATAATACTATTATTTAAAAATCAAATACATCAGATATGAAGCTTAAAAAATTATCAAAGACATTCTAAAATATTTTGGAAACAATAGAGTTATCAGGTGGATGAAAGACTATTGTTCAAAATCCATTCCCCTCAGACTGAAAATACCTATTCCTTTTGAAATTTGTCTTTCTGTATTCTTGACAAAATTATCCAGATAAAATATACATCCTTCATTGGAGACATGGATGCAAATTGTTTGTATTTATATAATCTTTACACCTCTAAGTCTTCTTTAAAGATAACTAAGGAGGAAAAATATTAATAGAAATTCTTGATAGTATTGTATTATGTGGATCTAATCTTATTCCTTAGAAGAAACTAATATCCTATTGAGAAATACCATAAAATATTTCATGTTAGAAAACTGACTTGATAAGGGCAAGACTCATAAGTAAGATCTGGAAGGGATGGGTAAGCCACACATCATGTTGTAACTCAGATTGTTCTCTGTAAAGTCAAGAATTATTGTAAAATGCTCTCATTCTCTGCCTATACTCTCCTAGTTATGATAAAGAACAATTGAGTTCTTGGGAAAACCAAATTGTTTATCTCCTTTCTCATTTTTAAGTCTCAGTTCCATCACTTCCAAAACCTTCGGTGGGTATAACTATTATTCATAACCTTCAAAAGCTATAAAAATGTGCTGATAGGGAATAATTATAAAATCGTTTTCTGAAGATTTAAGCATAATTATTATAATTTACTTGTATTTCTTTAACTTTTTTATATGAGGTAACAATTTTAAATATAGTTTCTTTTTAATCAGTGAAAATTCAATGCTATTTGATTATCTTTTCTGTTTGATATGCTGATATTTTGTTATCCACCCAAATAATGTAGTTGGCAACAAAGAACAATAGGAACACTGATGTATGGTTTCTATCAACTTTTTACTTCCCATAATCCCTTACACAACTTCAAAACTTTTGTCTTTGTCTTTATCTTGCTCTGTTAAATTGTATTGCAAAAACTGCAGTCTCAGTTAAGCCCAACTACTCTGTCAGATTTTTGTCTACATTCATGAATCTGAATAAGTATGGAAAAGAGTCTGACAATGATTTTCATTTTTTAAAATCTCCAGGCCAAAACTCTCCCCAGAGTTCCATATTCATATATCCAAACTTCTACTCGACATAAAAATTAAATATTTAATGAATCCCTTAAATTTAATATGTATGAAACTGTCAGAAATCTTCATTTACATCATCCCCCATTTTACTAAAGGTAAATCCACCTTTCCAGTTGTTGTATCTAATAACTTTAGAGTCATGAATGGTCCATCTTCTCCAGCATCCAACAATCAATCTTTTGGAAAATCTTATTAATGCAAAATTATCTAGAAATTAGCAACTCCTTGTGCGTCAAACCACTGCCATCTCTCACTTGGATTATTTCATATTTCATACTTTCACAGCAGCCCACCTCATCAATTACAACAAAGTGATTATGAGAGTCTTCTGCTCAGTACTCCCTTCTGGATTTCCTTCTTGCTCAATATTAAATCCAAGATCCTGAGAGTGACTCCTAGGATCCCACACCATATGAAACAGCCCATGTCTGTGTATCTCTCTGCCCTTCCTCTTAAGATTTTCTCTTCATTTGCTCATTCCAGACTTTCTCTTTTGCAAGTCATGCTTTCTCATGCTTTCCTTAAACATATAATCACATTTTGCCTCCCTACGTTATCCCAATTAGATTTCCCTACTTCAAGTTGCCCTATACAACCATCTGATATACTGTATATTTTCTTAATATGTAGTTTATTGCTTTAGTCTTCCACTATAATGTATATTCCATGAAACTAGGGATTTTGGGGGGGGGGCGGTGGCAGTGGTGAGCAGTTACCAGGGATTGAATTCAGGGGCATTCAATCACTGAGCCACATCCCCAGCCCTATTTCTTGCATTTTATTTATAGACAGGGTTGCAACTCACTGAGTTGCTTAGCACTTTGTCATTGCTGAGGCTGTCTTTGAACTCATGATCCTCCTCCCTCAACCACCTAAATTTCTGGGATTATAGGAGTACACCACCATGCCCAGAAAAACTCTCTAGTTTTGAATCCAATGTTTACTCCCCAATCTCCGCAAGATCAGTACCTGGACCTATAAAAAAAAAAAAAAAAGGCAGGTTTTCCCAAATCTTGAACAAGATTATTCTGTAGATTACTAGAACTGCAATACTCATCTAAGTGAAAGAGTATTTGATATCAAGAAAATAGTTAATAAAGGTAATGGAAGTACACTCATCCTTTTGGTCATTTATTTATAGGAATGTCTAATATAACAAAATCATCTTGAAGTTCTGCTGCAAGGTATCCCTTATAGTCTTTCATGGGCTGCTTATAAATGCATAGAAAATCACAGTTTGAAAACTGATGAGCATTTGTGTTTGTTTATCATTTATTCTTAAAAGACATTACATCATTATAAAAGGCATCATATGCTTTGCCTACCAAATAGTTTCTAAAATGGCTAAAAATTCAAGAAATGTTTTTTCCAAAGCTTAGAAGCATCATAAAAGTCTTTAAAATTTTGTGTATGCTAACTTATTTGCATTTCTTTAAGACAGTAAAAAAATTGCAGAACATTATGCAGGAATGTGTAAAATCAGCACTGATTAACAATAACACTGAAGCACCTAAAAATTTTGCATGAGCCTATGTTTAGCAAACCACTTGTCATAGCCACATCTACTAATGAGTGCACGTGAATATAAATGGTCCCTGAAATCTCCTACTAGTTAATGCACTGACCGAAATCACCTTCACATATAAATCAGGTTAAAAAGATAATTATGAAGGCTAGTGTATTTTCTGGGATGCTCCTGGAAAAGAAATATGATAATAACCTCAGGAGGAAGAGAATCTAGAAGAAAGATGGGAGCCAGGATTTTGAGTGCTTACTTTATAAAGCTGTCTGTTGCAACTGTAGCAGAGGAACTAGGGATGGCAAGTTGGTCACAAGGTAACCTGGGATCTTATCTAAAAACTCATTTTTTAGTACATTGTATGTTTCATATCATTTGAGTAAGGATGATGGAAACAGAAGTTGTGTGAAATCAGCTAAGAATTTTTCCTGTTGTTCTCAGTCTACCTTTTGTCACTTGTTACAATCCCTAGGGTAAGCTAGATGCTATACCAAACACATTACATTTTACTTGTCATTTTAATATTCAGGTGTAAATTTCATTATGAGGGTTAATAGCAGTCAAACAACTTATTCAGAGCAAGTGGCAGCTTCAGAATTCCAACACTGGTCTGTTACTCCTAAACCTTCTTGACCATTATGAAATGTTCTTCCCATCAGAGACTAGGAGAATCCTGGAGAAAGAGAAGGGAGTTGAAAAAGACATAATTCTGGAGAAATATCAGAATGGCACCTGTGTATAAAATGTTGCATAGTTGTATGCTATGAATTCTCTCCACAAAAATCAATTTTTCCTTGAGCCAAATTTCACATCTCAGTTTTTCTTTGAAGTTTTGTTTTGACTGGTGAGGAAAAGGCTGATTTACTGCAGGGTTAGTTATAAGAAAAAGCAGAAACGACCATGAAAATACAATTATCACTAAAAAAGAAAGCTATCACATTAAATAAAATGAGTCATTGAAATACATAAATATTCTGACCATAAAGAATTTTTCCATATGCATAGTAATTCTAACTGTAGTGTCTACCACCTATCATGACATAATGGTTAATATTTCATAATCATTCTGATCATTAAGATATTATATATAAACAAAAATAACTTATTGCATTATATACTAATTTTCTAATGTTTGGTCGTACATGAAAATAGAAAATTATCATATAGTAGATAAGCTCCCATGAAGTACATAAAATCTGTACTACATCAGTCGCTAGACATTGCACTGATTATAAAGCTGATGAAACAAATACGCAATGAACAAATGAAATATTGGCCCTGGTTTTGAGGACTACATAATCCATTAGTGGAGCCAATAAATGATTGGAGACACATCAGTCAAAAATTAAATCCAAGGGCTAGGGTTGTAGCTCAATGGAAGAGTGTTTGCCTTGTACATGTGAGTTATTGGGTTTGGTGCTCAGCACCATGTAAGAATAAATAAATAAACAAAATAAAGGTATTGTGTGCATCTACAACTAAAAAAAATTTTTTTTAAATTAAATCCATCCTTGGGATAGAAAAATTAGAGAAGACCCAGTTCATTCAATGAATGAGCAATTTTTGTTCTGTTTAGGAATGAAAGATGGGTTATGATAAAAAAGGAATGCATGAAATGAGACAAAGATTATAAAAGATTACAGAATGCAGAAAGCAAAAAAATATGTATGCATACACAAACATACATATGAACATACATGGAAAACAATGTACAAGGAAAGATGATCAGAGTCAACACATTTTGAGCTGTGTATGAATGGGCACTACTAGTTCCACAACTTGTGGAGAGGTAATCCAGTGAGTAGAAAGCATGCTCAAATTTGTGAAAAGGACAAGGACAAGTTACATATCGGAAAGTATTGATCGGAACTGCTCCTATACTTTCAAGTGTAGGATATGAGTTTACTAGCCATTGCAGCCAGTCACCTTGCTATGTGACTTGCTTTCTCTAATACAATGATGTGCTTTTCTATATTTAGCTTTTAGGCAGAAGTTAGAGAGACAATGCAATTTATTTCATTCTTTACTCCTGCATTAAGATAATGGCAGCACTTATCAGCAAGGCTCTTCTATTTGCATGGCAATATAAATGACTGAGAGGCAGTAAAGTGACTAATAGGAGTGAGAAGTAATCCTTCCAGCTCCCAGTCTTGCAGTCAGTGAATCGATCTCTGTCATTGTGTATATACCTATATTCTGTATGTGTGTGTTTGTGTTATTTTTCTCTTATTGGGTTTGGCTCTCAGGAAAAACCCTAATACAAAATTAGCAACAATTGATCAGAATTGGTCTCCAAGATTTTTAGTCATTAACGGCTATGTTTGTCAAAATATGATCAGGATTAATTTATATATACATATTTGTTAATATTTGGACTGTTTATAACCATAGATAACTACAAAGAAATAAATGTAGCTTGTTTATGTAAGGGTACTAATTATTATCCCATTTTGAATATTTAAATTAAATATTTATTTAAAAATGCTGTAAGTATAATATTATGAATGCCATTATTGTATCAGTTCAATTTTCATATGGTAAATAGCATTAAATTCTGCTCCTGTGTAGGTTCAATATTCTAATTTCTAATATATTATTGTGATTTTATTATTTGTTTGCTTGACATTTAATCATTTTGAAAAGAAAATTAACATTTTATTACAGTCAACTTACAAATTGTGCTCCCTGAAAGGACAAGTATCATTTTTTTTGCCATTTTGTTAGATTAAATTTAATAAAAAATAGTCAGCATATGCCTGGTGAACAGAACTATGCAACAGTAAGTCTGAAGCTTTGGAAACTGAGCTGGTAGTTTAACTGAGGTTTACTGTTAAAGTGTCAATAGAATGACATCATGTTCAAGGACTGTATGAAAGACTTGCATATATGCCTGCAATGTGACATAGTTAATAACATTGATATTCTGAATCTCAAAGTGTTCTGTTCAGACAATAAGTTATATTGTCCCTCTAGGTATGATTCCAAGGAATTGAGATAGGATCATTTATTTAGCTACTCAAGTTCCTGTCCAAAGAATAATAATACACTTCTAAAACCAAGTTTAGTTCCATAGTCAGAATTTTTCCTTCCTCTATACTATGAATTTTATCACAGTGGTGTTTTAGAATTATTCTGGAAACTATGCTCATACAAGTTTTCAGTATATACTAGGGAGCATATGAATTTACTGGTCACAGGTATTCATTTGACAGAAGTGAAGCCTCCACAAAATGTTATAGACTGAGTTAAAGGAGAGGATCGAGCTGGTAAGATACTATAACCTGGACAAATGTGTGTACTGAAAACAAGAAATTTGTCTCCAAGCAAAAAAACATTTTGTATACACACAAACACACATGCATATGGGAATGCGCGCGCGTGCGCGCGCACACACACACACACACACACACACACACACACACACAGGAATGCAAGGATACCAGAATGGTAAGATAATGGATGTGGTGTCAGTAATTATGTTCATAAAGTTTCACAACTAACTACGAGTGGGGAAACTAAGATATAACCAAATAGCCATAAGAGAAAATCCAAGAGAATCAGTACTTCTATTGTGTATTTAAAGGTTGTAATGTTCATTTAGAACATTGACACCATAAAGTATGAGGAAAGCTCAGATTAAAGATTAAAGAAATTAATAAATAGAAGTTAATAAATAGTTTTTAAAAACAATAGAATAAAATAATTATGTCTAATTTAGTATTATCAAAGGATAGATTGGAAACAAATGACAAGGACCCTTCATCATCTGTAGTGTTTCACAAAAAAAAGAAAACATGCTCATTTTGAAGGTAAGAACAGAAAAAAAAACTAAAAAGTAAGCAATCTTTAGCTTTAAAATGTTACCTCATGAGTGAAGTTGGGAATACTGGACACTATCTAGAGTAGTGACATATTTCACTGTGCATAGGGAAAAATTGATTGCATCATAATGACACATGTCCCTGGAAAGAGAAAAACAAAAAAATAATTCTAGTATGCCTTCTAGACTTGTATGAATATTTAATATTTCTATCAAATAATTGAAATAGTGTGGATTAAGCCCAACTCTTGAAAAGCTTTCACTGTGTGTCTGTATGGTTTTAAGAAAACATGATATGTTCACCATAAACCTAATGAAGGAAAATGACCAACAGTTTTGTAATAAAGAAACGCTATAAACTAGTGGACCAAACTTCAAACCTTTCAACTACATTATGGGACCTTCTCCCCATTTATTGGAAATAGAAAACAGATATTTAATTAGGTTCAAAAAGAAAGTTGAATTTGTCATAATTTTCTCTTTGGAAAATTGAGAAATTTATAAAAGAAAAAGAAATATTCAATTATTATTAAAATGCATTAAAGAAGAAAATTAAAAGCATTCCATGATCATAGATAAACACTATTATAGGGATGGGGTTCTGGCTCATTGGTAGAGCACTCACCTAGCATGTGTGAGACACTGGGTTCGATCCTCAGCACCACATAAAAATAAATAAAATAAAGGTTAAAAAAAAAAGATGCAGTCATTGCCAAAAAAAAAATGTATTCATTATTTTGTTTTGTTTTGTTTTGTGCTGGGGTTGAACTCAGGAGTACAAGAACACTGAGCCACAATCCCAGCCGTATTTTGTGTTTTATTTAGATACAGGGTGTCACTAAGTTGCTTAGCACCTTGCAGTTGCTGAGTATGGCTTTGAACTTGTGATTATTCTGTCTCAGCCACCCAGGCTGCTGGAATTACAGGCATGTGCCACCTTGCCAGCTCAGTCTTTTAGTTTAAAGATATAAATACACATATAAGTATATTCTTAAAAAGTATTGGGATTGCAATGCCTACGCTCTTTTGTAATTGCTTTGCTTTTACCAAGTACTTGTAATTTTTATCTAACACATAATTTTCTATTTTCTATTTTAACTGACAAAATTCTATGTATGTTTCATGTACAACATGATGATTTCAAGTACATATACATTATGGAATTACTAAATCTAACTAGCATATGCATTGCTCCACATAGCTATAATTTTTGCAGAGAGAATACTAAACTCTTAAATATGTTTATCAAATCCAAGTTTAGAAAATACATTAAGCATTTTAAAGCCTATATGTTTCAGAATATAGTCCTTAAAAATTACCCTGATGAAGCATACCAAAGTCATTTGAATGTGTCCTTATTTATTATCTTTGATCATATAGCCAAATGCAACCTACATAATTTTGAAGTTTGATTTCTAAAGTCTGATAATCAAGAAAACATAGAGAAAATTGTGTGATATGAAGAGATTTTAAGTTAAATACGTGTAATATCAACAAAAACATTACATCTTGTTTGCTCTGCTACAGTTTAAAAATTCCTGAAGCTTTCTGAACTTCACTTTTCTCATCTAAGAAAAGAGATCTGTGCACTATATCTTTTCAGTTAAGGCAAAGTACAAAAAGAAAAACAGAACCATTGTCTGATTTCACTTCACATAAGCACTTATTTGTCTCCCCCCAAATCATCTGTATCTGTTAGGGATACAAATTCATCACTTAGGAAATACCCACCCAGTTAATAGTGTGAGAATGTAAAGTTGAAACACTTTTGACTGGGGAAACTTTATCTTAATAAAATGGTTTAATTTCCCTGAGCATGAAATATTTCCCCCCAAGGAGTGTACCTATTAATGGCATGCTATGATTAATTAATTGGTTCTGGGAACTATTATGCCATATTAGTCACTTTCATATTAGTGTTCCCAAGAGTGGCAAATAAATAAGACAGTGATTGCACTTCTACATGTCCAGCCACTTCCTGCCAAGAGATTTTGCTGATGTGCAATTTCCATGCAACTTCCCACAGTGTACTTGTCAGCAGACTTAGTTCGGTACAGTGATTAGAAAAGTCTTCTTCTAGCAGGAAATATTTTCTTCTCATTACTTTTTTTTGTGATATTATAGACAACAATTTATCTAGGGGGCATGACAGTTGATCCCAGCAGGGTTGTTTACAGTGACATGGTAATACTGAGGCCAATGAAGTTTTGCCAACAGGTAGGCTTTTCAATGTCATTTTAACCCATAGCAATTGCTGCAGTTGTAAATAACTTCCTTTCTAGTTATGTAACTGCTGTCAAATTAAAGATGTGTCCAAAACTCACAGCATAGTTTTGCCTTTCCATTGTTACATCTCCAATATGAATGATGCAATGTTTTTATATGAATGATCATCGATTAAGGAAGATAGACATTAAAGAAGATAGACATTTATTTATAAGAGGCTAAAGAGGCTAGTCGTTTTCACATGTCCATCACCTGGACTCACACTGCAATGATATTTGGGAAATATAAAGATGTAGATTAAATATATTTTATTATTAATATTCTAAATATGAGAAAATGATTTTCTTAACATTATAATGTAGCTCAGTGTTTCATCATAAGAATGTTAAAATTTTGAATTAAGTATAATAACATTTTAAGAATAACTGTTATGTCTCAGACAATTCACATATTATTTAATGAAAACTTCCTAAAAACCCATATAAAATCCTAATATTGTTATATGAGGTAACTGATCCTCAGATATATACCAAATTTTGCCAAATTCAATATTCGTTAAGTTTATGATCTGAGTTTTCAGACACCTAAATTTAACATTCTTTTTCCTATGACATATTGGTCCTTTAAATTCTAAAGGTGTTCACTGAATGATAGCAATGACCTTCATCTGAATTTCAGCTATCAGAGAGTGTGTCACCTTGTTCAGAGACCAATCTTGAGGCAAAAAGAAATGCTTCCATCAATTTTCAGCATGACCCCCATTGTTATCATTTTGTATTGAGGAAATTTTACATGCAACTCTCAAGATTTTTCAACAATCTATTGTTAACTATAGTCATCATGTTGAAGTACAGATATCTTATAATCATTCTTCCTCTCTAACTGAAATTTATGTCCTTTGACCAACATCTCCCCAAACCCTCCCTGAAACCACCCCAGTCCCTAGTAAGCACCATCACTGTCTATTTCAAGGAAATTTTATTTTTTAAATTATACATATCAGTGATATCATGTGGTACTTGTCTAACTGTATGACATTACATAATGTCCACTGGGTTCCTCCATGTTGTCACAAAAGACTAAATATTCTTCTTTTATTTGGCTAACTAGTATTCCTTTGTATATACATACCATATTTTCTTTGCCCATTGATCAGTTAATAAACACTTGTATTTTTTCCATATCTTGGCTATTATGGAGATTAGTGCAATAAATATAGGAATACAGTTATCTGACAGAGTATTTTCATTTCCTTCAGGTATATGCCAGTAGTGACATTGTTAGTTCATATGATTATTTATTTTGAATTCTTGGAGGGACCTCCATAATATTTTTGATATTACCTGTCCTGTACCATCCAGGAATGTAAAAAGTTTCCATTTTCTCCACTTCCCTGCCAATACTTGCTATATTTTGTCTTTTTGATAATAGTCATTTTAATAGTATGAGGTGATATTACATTGTGGTTTTAATTTGCATTTTCATGATGATTAGTGATTTTGAACATATTTTCATATATCTGATGGTCATTTTTATAACTGCTTTTGGGAAATGTCTATTCAGGTTCTTTCCCAGTATTTTAATTAGGTCATTTGTTTCCAGTTGAGTCTCTTACATATTTGGGACATTACTCACCCCAAAATTGATACAATGTGAGGTAATGCATATGTTAAATAGATAGATTTAGTCACTCCACACAGTATAAATATTTCATAATATCAACTTCCACTTAATATATACACACAACTTTATCTTTCAACTAAAAATAATAAAAATCTAAAAAGCAATTCAGCATGACTCATATCCAGATACATGAAATGAGTCAGATTTCCCCAACCTGGCTTTCCTGACTTAGTAGTTGTAGGTGAAATCAGTCATGGCTGAAGTTTCCAGTTTCTTACAGTATATTAATATATTCTAGTTTCTTAACTGTGTAGTTAATATTCTGCTATCAAAATTTTTGAATTAATTTTGAAAGTAATAGGTTCACTGAAAAACTATTTTTAAAAGAGTAGTTTGATGAATGGGGTAGAGCTTCTTATCCTTTCATTCATTCTGCATTTTTGATATATTAATTGTGCAAAACAATGTAAATCTTCATATATTTTACATTTTACATACCATAAAGAATTGTAACTGTAAAAATATGCCAACAATATTTCTACATAAATTGTGACAATATGAAATTTAAATCATGACTCTCTATAAATATATTTAAAATTTAGGAATTTTCTTTGCTCAAAATATTAACATTTTAATAAATAATGATAGAATATTTAAATGCTAATAAATTATAAATGATATAAATGTTTTAATATTGTAGGCATTAGGCAATATTTGCTACTTGATTAGCTTATTTTTTCGATTATTAATAAGAAATGAGTTAGATCTTGAAGGTCAATATCCCTTTCCACATTGGAAGAGATTCTTAAGGTTACTAGCCAAATAAATGTTATAAAACATAAGTACAGAGGACACATCCAAACATTTAACTAAATGGCTGTACTCGGTCTTTATGTTTTATGCTATTTGTAGACATCATATTCATAGTGATAAAAAAACATTAATATTAATATCCTTAATATTTTTTGTTGCTTTATTTATCTGAATTTGAGTTGGGAGACGTTACTTAAAGAGTGTCACTTTAAAATAGAAATGAAAATAATTTTAGGCTAAATAAAACATAAATGATGGTGGTATTAGGTCTATTTTAATCTTTAACTTTTATATGGAAAAATGCTTAAGTATCACGGGAAATTAAATACACTCCCAATTTTAAAGAAAAAATGAAAAATATTAATTTGTGAACATTCCTTTTATTCTCAGTCTTGTTACAATAAGATAGAAAAAGGGATTCAAAGTATCTTATCATAAAAAAGGTATTTCAAATCCAAAGTTCTTTTAGTTAACTATTTCAGAGAATTCCATATGGAGAAAGCCACAAGGATAATTAGCATATTAATGTATATAATTAATTAAAGTAATGAAACACAACTATATATAAATGTGTTTTGTTTCACCTTAAGGTGCTTATATTTGAATAATACTTTCATCAAATAAATTAGATTTTAGCAAATTAATAGCTTACCTGCATTAATTGTCTACATGTTATAATTGAATACTAACTACTAAGGGTATGTCATTATCTTTGTACAAAAGGAAATCCTAATATCCTAAATATAAGAAAAGTTAAATTGCAATTAAATAAATTAATATATATATATATATATATATGAATTTTTATTGCACATTGTTTGTTATCACTAAATGAGAAATTAAAGTTCAAACAATTTGGATAATACTTTAATTGCTAAAATATTCTCAAAGTTCTCACTGAAGTTCCAAAAAGCTAATTTTTTTTTTCTTAAAGAAATGAAATGTGGTTAACATATATAAAACAAAATGAATAAATAAAACAATTCTAAATACAAATAAACATTGTGGTTCAATCCATTTTTCATGGACTATAATTAGTATTATTTTATAGACTAATATGTTTATTTTCTAACTTTTCTTTGCAGATAGACATTAACTACAATGTGTCTGTGCATTTGCTCAAAAAATTATGACTCACTGATTTTATTATTTAATAATCTTATAACATGAAAAAATGTTACTTGTATAGTACAGTTATAAGCTAATTGTGAGTACTAATAATCTTATAACATGAAAAGTAGTATTTGTATACTATAGGTTATAAGTTAAATGTGAATAATCAGTAAACATATTCAAAAATGCTCCTATACGGAACACAGTTTTAAGTCAAACCCAGTATACCTGCTTTACTAAAATTATTTCTTGCTGGTGGTTCACAATTGCACATGAAAAAAATCAATGCAAAATTTTAAAGTCTGCCTCTAAAAATAATGATTTTCAAACCCTAGTTTATATTTGAAACATGAAGCAGATGTTTTGTGGCATTCTTTAATTTGATGAAATTCCCACAGGCTGTATATGATATTTATTAGTTCTGTATTGTGTTGATAAATTATATAGCAAAAAACAAATTTCCCTTTCGAGTTAGAATTTTCTGGGGATATAAGCAAACTGAAAGGGAAGTTTATATAAACTCTTTTAATAAAATTTCAAAATGCTTGAGTACCAAACAGTGATTACATATATGTACATATATCCATGTGATGTTGAACCAATAAAAACATTTCTTTTTATTTCCTCCATAAAGTAGGAATAATAATACTTCCTGTACATAATGGGCAGTTATGGTGCTTTTTAAAAATACAAAGTAAATAAATGATATAGCATTTAATTTAGGTAAAATGGATATTTTTTTTACTTATGTAAAATTTAGGTTGCATTTTTTACTTCTGTAAAATTTAATTATCTAAAAGGAAGAAAGTTGATGAAAAAAGACTACAAAACAAACAAGCTCACAAAGAAAAAAAACAGTGAAAGAGAGAAACAACCAATAAAAGGCTAGAAATGAATCACAAAATGTGGTGTGAATATTTAGAAAACCAAAGGCCACATATCCATCCACCTGTCCTCTGACACCACTCATCGTTCTAATAGAATTTATTCCATTCAGTTTATTGGTACTCTTGATGTTTAGAGTTATGTTTACCAGCATTAAAAGAAATAACAAATGTAAATTATATAGCACTCTGCCTAATACTTGTTACTAACTCAACGAATACTAGCTAAAAATTTACAGCAGTCATTGTTCTAAGTTCTTAAATCGCAATTTCCTGAGGTGGGAGTATAAATACAAAATTAGACAATAAGATAACAAATAACCCAATCAACAAATGGGCCAAGGACTTGAATAGACACTTCTCAGAGGAGGACATACAATCAATCAATAAGTACATGAAAAAATGCTCACCATCTCTAGCAGTCAGAGAAATGCAAATCAAAACCACCCTAAGATACCATCTCACTCCAGTAAGATTGGCAGCCATTATGAAGTCGAACAACAATAAGTGCTGGCGAGGTTGTGGGGAAAAGGGTACACTTGTACATTGTTGGTGGGACTGCAAATTGGTGCAGCCAATTTGGAAAGCGGTATGGAGATTTCTTGGAAAGCTGGGAATGGAACCACCATTTGACCCAGCCATTCCCCTTCTCGGTCTATTCCCTAAAGACCTAAAAAGAGCATGCTACAGGACACTGCTACATCGATGTTCATAGCAGCACAATTCACAATAGCAAGACTGTGGAATCAACCTAGATGCCCTTCAATAGACGAATGGATAAAAAAAAATGTGGCATTTATACACAATGGAGTATTACTCTGCAGTAAAAAATGACAAAATCATAGAATTTGGTGGGAAATGGATGGCATTAGAGCAGATTATGCTAAGCGAAGCTAGCCAAGCCCTAAAAAACAAATGCCAAATGTCTCCATTGATATAAGGAGAGTAACTAAGAACAGACTAGGGAAGAAGAGCACGAGAAGAAGACCAACATTAAACAAGGATGAGAGGTGGGAGGGAAAGGGAGAGAGAAGGGAAATTGCATGGAAATGGAAGGAGACCCTCAGGGTTATACAAAATTACATACAAGAGGAAGTGAGGGGAAAGGGAAAAACAGTACAAGGGGGAGGAATGAATTACAGTAGTGGGGGTAGAGAGAGAAGAGGGGAGGGGAGGGGAGGGGAGGGGGGATAGTAGAGGATAGGAAAGGCAGCAGAATACAACAGACATGAGTTTATCAATATGTAAAGCAATGAAGTGTAACTGATGTGATTCTGCAAGCTGTATACGGGGTAAAATGGGAGTTCATAACCCGCTTGAATCAAAATGTGAAATATGATATAGCAAGAACTATGTAATGTTTTGAACAACCAACATTAAAAAAAAATAAAAAAAAAATAAATACAAACTTTCTAATAGCTATTTTTAAAAAAAAATAGTTGCTTGACTATACCACTTTTATTTTTCTACTTGTTTATTTTACTGATTCTGCCCAGGTGATTGGGAATTTGAAATAACTCCTCATCATTCCTGACTTCTCCTACGAAATCACCAAGCAGAATTTGCCTTTGTTTCTTCTAGATAATGGAACACTCACATCTTCACAGGAAAAGAGAACTACTATTCCCTTTTTCCTGTATAGCTTTAAGTGCTCTAATATTGTGCTTATGTCTTCACTAGCTCTGCTTCCATTATTAATATCATTGTAGATTAAGAAATATGAGTGTTTATGTATGCAAACACATGAGGTAATGTTGGAGTACCACATGAGTGTTTGAGGGACAATGATGACATGTTCATAAAGACTCCTGGTTCTGTCTTCCAAGAGGTTATACCTTATGCTGGAACCATAGTTTTAGGCTATTGTTTGTCATGAAATTAATTGCCAAAAATGGATTGGATCTTCAACATCTTTTATAACTTCTTGTTGAAGAAATATGTTTTTAAATCTTCACATCCCAATAGACCTACTTGCCTAAATGAAAAAACAATCCACTCAATCCATAAACTGCAAGAGAAAGACAAAAGAGTAGGGGTGGGGAGAAAATAGAAACTAAAAAATCAATTTAGGGAACGTTGTGATTTAAAGAATGTCTAGACAGCCTGGGCAACTTGGTGAGACCCTGTCTCAAAATAAAAAAATTAAAAGGACTGGGGTTGCAGCTTGGTGATAGAGGGCCCCTGGGTTGTTCAAAAAAAGTCATCTAAGAAAAAATCTTGGCCCAGCAAATTAATTAAATTGAATCCTTTTGAAAATTATACTGTTGACTTCTCAATTCTAAAGTCCTCTTCCAAAGAGAAATATTTCAACATTGAAGGTTAATTATGATTAAAGGTGTCACTACAAATATTCATTAGAACACTACAAATTAGTAAAGACCACTGGGACTCTTCCCACTATATTTCAATTTTTTCTGGAGGGGGAAATCTAACAAAAAATTAATTTATGCTTGAAATTCATCAATGCTTAAAAATATATAGTTGATTTCTTACACTTCTTTAGAGTCTACTATATTTATGACTATTCTCATAATTGTCTTTATAGTTCTGAAAATAAATGAAAGGTGTTGACATATGGCACGTCTCTATGCCTGTTGGCAGGTCAGAACAGTTATAATAATGACTTGGAAGCACTTGTCAATTTTATTTAAAGTTGTTAGTTTCAACATGTCAAAATTTGAATTCGTCCACCATTCACAAAATTGAAATTAATTTATTTTAAATATTTAAGAAGTTATATTTTTTATAAATCATTATATAAACCTTGCTACATTTATACAGAAAATAATTCTTCAATTTCATATGACAAATGAAAAGGGGGCACTTAGAAGGAAAATTATCCCTACAAGGTAGAACAGCCTCAGTATGCATAAGACATGCAATTTTATTTTGGATATATTTACTTTGATTTCCACTTTATAAAAATTCATTATAACTTAGTTATTTTTTTCTGCATATGGACTTTAACAAGTCATAAGAATATAAACTGAATCATTATAAAATTTGGTACATATAGACCAAAATATATGGTTTATGCAATGACTATTTATTCTTATTGTAATGTAATCCTAGAGAAAAAGCTTTTCCTGGCATGCACCACAACTAAATAGGGATAAATAATACTAAGCAATAGAGCTGATATGCTATTTAAGATAAATAACATTTATAATATCCCAAGTGGATGGGTTAGAGGATTAAGGTGAAATATTACAATCGTTACTGGAAGTTCTGAAGATAGCATTTATATTTATGATTAAGTGCAGGCTGGAAGAGTGGAGCAGAATGAAAGCAGGTGGAAAGATGAGGCCAAACACTCGTTTGAATCGCAATAAAGATTTACTAGGAAAATACATGAGAATGAAAATCAGAAAATATGGATATATCTAAAGAAAACTGACAAGTAGATCTGGTATGACAGAAAAGTTAAAACATGGATAAAGTCAGTTAAATTTATTTACACATTGTTAAATAATTGACCCAAGTTTATTTGCTCCAGTGAATATTAGGGTAAAACATACAAATAATATGTCTCACTATTTGGAAAGATGATAATTTTAAGGATATATAATTGGGGCTTCCTAATTAATCATAAATCATAATGGTGAGAGTGAGTTAATTTTTGAGACTACAACCAATACTACCCTTATCGGTAGTTTTATACAATGAGAAATCACCAAAATTTATGTTTTGATTTGCAATTCATGGCTTGAACAGACAATAAGGTGCATTGCTCTGACTGTTAAAAGAAAATTTGTGTAGCCATCCATCAGCAAAATGTAATTAATTCTAATAAAACACAGAGCAGAATTCTGCACTCAGATATTTACTCAAAGTAAATGGAAATATATAGAAGAAAATATTTGTCAAAAAGTGACTAAGAGTTAAGCAAGCATACATGACAGTCTTTTTTCCCCAAACAATCCTATGTATTAAAATGAGCCTTTAAGATAAAGCACACACAACATTCTTAAACCTCATGACTGTGATGCCAAACCATTACAGAGAGGAAGACATATGTAATTACTTTTCTTTGTCATTATGGATACTGTGTTAAAAACATCTAAGTATTTCTCCATGGCTTTGTATGAAACTCACTCATTATAAAATATACATTTTAATAGTATAATCTTTGAAATTACTAGTAAAATAAAACTGAGAATTATATCCCACATAAAAATAAAATCTTCTCCTGGTTTGCTTCAGTACTTCTCAACTTTGGATAACCTGTTCAATGCAGTCTTTGATTTTTAGAGGCAGAACCCAGTGTGTCATATACCATTCTCACCAAGACACACACACACAGATGTGCACATGAGTATATATTTATCTTATTTTAAATTCCATTCTAGTGCCTTCATTGTGTGTGTCTCTCCCAGGTCCTCTGTATAAGCTTTATGTTGACAGTAATGCCATTTTTTCAGCCTCAATAAATAACAGGAGAAGTAACTGATAAAATTTTCACATGAAATGTGCAAACCAAACAAGGCTTTGTTCAAAATCTCCAAGCTAAATGTACTTGATCATATAATGAATCTTTTTTTTCTGAAAATAAATTTATTCCAATTACTCCCAGGATAAAAAGATCATGATGACAGTTTGGAAGGTGATTTGAATGTGTTTGATTTCCCCAAAGAGATATAAATTTTTGCAGTATTGGCAAGCATCAAGAAAAATATTTTACCCTGTTTTAGATGGCACATATAAATTATATCAATAAAACATTTTATTAACTCTGCTTAAAGTGTATACAGTAGTTATTTGTTCTTTCAATAAATTGCTTATTTTTATTGGCCATGTTTTTTCTTAAACTGGACATAAAATGCAGCTACACAAGGGCCTAAGGCAAAAGTGAAAGGCTTTTACTGACAATGTGAAAAAAAAGAAGGTGAAATGTAAGTAATAAAATGGAAATTTGATCAAGAGAGTAGGAACACTGCAATTAGTTTAAGAACT
Source organism: Urocitellus parryii (assembly GCF_045843805.1). Taxonomy (NCBI): domain Eukaryota; kingdom Metazoa; phylum Chordata; class Mammalia; order Rodentia; family Sciuridae; genus Urocitellus; species Urocitellus parryii. The sequence continues at coordinate 126,563,829 of NC_135539.1, read as the reverse complement.
AAATTAAAAATACACTTCTGCTACTTCATGTTTTCCCTGTATTGATGAGCATTACATATTAATAGAAGAGGTTTATTTTTAGCCTAACATCCTGTTAAATGTAATTTTGAACCAATCTATTATTAATAAGACTCCATATTAACCTTTTATTATGTGTTGTGACCTTTTATTATAGGTTACACAATCAAAAAAAATCTACAGGGATGCATTTCACCTACTACTTATTTATTTGAGCTTAGGGGGTGAATTCATCTGTCTAATATTTGGCATTGTAAAATAATAGTGCATAAGATATACTATCTAATTTTTTACATTTAAAAATAATAGTATGTATGAGGAAAATGTTTTCTTCATCAATCTTTTTATAGTTCTGTCTCATTTATCATTATTTTTAAATATGGTTTTTGCCTTCAATGCCCTGTTTTATCTTTTTATATTTCATTAATTTATGTTCTTGGAAATTTTAATTTATTGCTTATTTTTATGTGGATTTATTCTATGATTTATTTTCTATGTAAGTTTGATAGTCGATTATTTTAATTTTTGTCTTATTCTTTTTCTAATATAGGCATTTGTTGCTACCAACTTTTATTTTGCAGCACAGTTGCTGTATCACTGAAATTTTTATATGTAGAATTTCATTATCCATTAGTCTGAGTACATTATTTTTATTCTTATAGTGATTCCTTTTTTACACCAATCAATTATTGTGAGTGTGATTTCAATTCTCCAATATACAGGTTGCAATTTTTTTAATATGGTTTCTTATTTAATTGAATTAAACTCAGAGACAGTTCCTATAATATAAATCATTTGAATATTTTAAAGTGCGACCTATTAGTAATTATGGCAAACATTTATACATCTGGCATTTTCCCCAAACACTTGCATATGTCAAGTCATTTAATCATCTTAATAATCATGAAGATATGGTCCACACATCTATTTCACATTTTAAAGTACAGGTTGTTCAAAGTGAGATGAAATTGGTTTAGGTAACTTCCATGGATGAACTGTAACAAGTGTTCTCGGACTTTCTTTCTTTTTTTTAATAAAACTTTAAAACAACTCTATAAAGTGTTCTTGTACCAAAAAAGGACAGAATTGTAGCCAAAACAGGTGTTTTATGCTGAGAAAATATCCATTTTGACTAGGCTACTGTTCCCCATTACTAAGAATGTACCATAAATCAAAATCAACATCATTTCATGTGGAAGGGAATTTGCTCCAATGTAACTGATGTGGAATTGAAAACTTTTTTTAAAAAATTCAGTAAGTGAATTATTAAAACAAATTAAATGTGCACAATCATCAATAAACTTTGAGAAAAAATTAAAAACAATATAAAGCAACAACAAATCTGAATGTCTGTACTAACATTTATTTTAACACTTACTGTCAAATACCTTTTCATACCCGCCCCCCCAAATTCTCCTTGGTACAGCTTTTTGCCTGAACTAACTTGAACCCAAAGGTTCAAAAGAAAATAGAGCTTCATACATATGATCATCATGGCAAAGTACAGAGGAGCACAACCAGAAGCAGAAATGACAGAAGTAAGCAAACATAGACAGACCAATGCTCTTCCACACCGGTACCCCAGAGGTTGATTCCAAACATTAGTGTCTCTTATAGTGAGTAATAAGTGTAGACCACCTGAGGGGATGGATACCTTATCAAATAAATACTACTTTCTAAAAAATTACTTCAAAGGAAGTGAAATGCAGTTCTTATTCAAATAAGGTAGTTTGAATTAGAATAGTCACATTGGAAAGTTAAGTAAAATTTCTTAATCCCTTTTATGTTTATTTTTTCATGCTCATACTAGTATATTTGGTATATGTGTCTCAAAGTATAATAATTTCACTTGAAATGTGGTCCAATTCATTCACAATAAAATACATGAAATAAAATTTTAAAACAAATTAATTTGAATAAAAACCAATTTTTGATTTCACTATGAAAACAAATCAAAGTATATTATATTTATTATACATTAACTCCCATCTATGGATAAAATATAAAATATAGAAATACATGCAAATATATGTCATATATATATAAACATAAAAATAAAATATACTAAAAAATAATTATCAGTTTAAAGGTGTAGTTAGTTCTCATAAAAATTATTCTTCGGATAGAGACTAAAATAAACCCACACATTTATAGTCAAGTGATTTTCAATAAAAGTGACAGGAACACACAATGGGATGAAGACAGTCTTTTTAATAAATGGTCCTGGATAAACTGCATATCCACATGCTGCAGAATATAATTAGACTCAGTACTTCTCATATATAAAATCAACTCAAAAAGAAATAAAGTTTAAATTTTAAGACATAAAACTGTGAAACTACTGGAAAAAAGATGGGGAACTATTTCATGACACTTGTCTCCAGAATTATTTTTGGATATTGCTTCAAAAGCACAGGTGACAAAAACAAAGTAGGCAAATGGGATTGCATCAAACTAAAATCCTTCTGTTCAGCAAAGAAAATAATCAAACCAATAGAAGATATATCCTACAGAATGGAAGAAAATCTGTTCATCTACCAAGGGGTTCACATCCAAAATTTATAAGGAAATCAAGCAACTCAATAACAAGAAAACAAATAACCTTAGTTAAAAATGAGTAAAAAAACTCAAATATATATTTCTCAAAAGAAGAAAAATAAATGTCCAGCTGGCACATGTGAAAAAAAATTTTCAACATCACTAAACCACCAAAGAAATACAAATTAAAAGTACAATTATATATCACCTCACTTCAGTAAGATTGACTATTATCCAAAGACAAAATACTAAATGTTGGTGATAATGTGGAGAAAAAGAAAGTTTTATCCACTGTTGGTCAGAAGATAAATTAATACAGACATATGACAAATACTATAGAATTTCCTTAAAAACTTAAATAATAAAAAACTTAAAAATAGAACCACTATATGACCTAACAATCCCAAATCTGATGTGTTGTAAAGATCTGCATTCTCATACCTATTAAAGTATTATCCACAATCGCTAAGATATGGAATTAATCTAAATGTCCATCAATGATGAATGCATAAAGAAAATTTAATACACATAGACCTTGGAAAACTATTCAGTCATAATTGGGAACAAAATCCTTTTTAAAAATAACATGAATGGGGCGGGGATATAGCTCAGCTGGTAAAGTGCTTACCTCACATGCAGGAGACCCTGGGTTCAATCCCCAGCACCACAAATAATAATAATTTTTTATAAGAGAAAGTATTTCTTGCAATGCCAAAGTTTAATGCATGGTGACAGTTACCATTTGGATATAAGGTGTTCCCCAAAAGCTCATGATAAGACAATGCAAGGATGTTCAGAGATAAAATCATTAGGTTATGAGAATTGTAACCTAATCAGTGGATGAATCTACAGATGTCTTAACTAGGAGGCAACAATAGGTAGGTATAGTGAGGCTGGATGGAGGAAGTAGGTCACTGGGGTATTGCCTTTGGGGTTTATACTTTGTCCCTGGTGAAGAGAGTGCTCTCTCTCTCTCTCTCTCTCTCTCTCTCTCTCTCTCTCTCTCTCTCTCTTTTCTAGCTGTGTCATCCTAAACTGCTTTCTTCCTCCACATGATGTTCTGCTTCACCTTGGGCTTTATGCAATGGAGCTGTCTGTCTGTGGACTGAGGCATATGAAACCAAAGCCCCAGTAAATTCTCCCTCTTCTGAGTTGTTCTTATCTGGCATTTTGATCACAACTACACAAAGCTGTTTTAACAGACCACAGAGATCAAATAGCATTATTTTGTTCAATTTGTTATACATTCTCTTGCCTCCAGTATAATTTAACTTCAATTTAGCAGCAAAACATTGCTCCAGGCCCTGTCTACATTGGTTTCACATAAATCTTTAATATCATTCAGTCCCAATTAAATGAGGACTCTTCCTTTATTTTTCTCTATGGTAATAATTCAAATGTTATATTTATTTGTAGGATATAATGATCCTGATTGAAATAAAACATTTTATATTGTACATAACACCTAGACTCATTCCCCTCAGTGGTTACTCATCACAACTGATTAATCTTTTCTGAAATGATGTGACACGAATTCCCTTTATCTCATTTAACTATACAGAGATATCATCTAAAAGGTCACTTTTAATATATACAATGCCTTTCAAAAGCTTCAATGCGTTTTCAGTATTGTGTTACAAGTTGCAGAGGTGTTTTATTTCATTCATACTCCTGGGTTTTCCTGTATTTTAAAAATAATTTTATGTAACTAAATCTACCTGAATGTGAAACTTGTCTCTTCAGTTTCAAAATCATTGTAATTGTGTGGAAGATATTGAAAATGTTTAAAATTAAATGTAAGTAGTTTTTTGATAGAATACTTTTATTTCAAGGAAACATGCATTTATCAGCGATTGTCCATTTTAACCTATTAAAATGCAGAAATAAAAAAAGCTAATTGTTGATTGATGATGGTAAACAGTAAGAACACCAGTTTTATAAGGGTCATCTCCATCTTTCTGTCCAAAACCTCACATACCTTATCTAAGCAGTCACCAAGCACTTGTTCCTAGGGCCTCCTTATTTATTTTCTTACCTAAACCACAACCAGTTCTTATGTTAATCTCATTCTCTCCAATCCACACTACTAAGGTGCCTTGTTTCACTGAGTCTGTTGCACCCCCTACCATCCAATGTCTTCTTTTGTTGTTCTAAGATCATACTTTGTTCATAACCTTTCCTGTCAAACCTTCAGTGGACCCTTACTTCCAAGGAAGATGCTAAACATCTCAAGTTTGAGTTCAAGGCACTAAAAATAATTTGTTCTCCAGATTATTTGCCTTCCGTTTCTTTCCCTCTGTTGAAAATGTGCTTCCGTGCAACTCTGCTACTTTATACATAATTTTTTTGCTGCCGTTCCCCCTACTATTCTTTTGTCACACCATTACCCTTTAATGTAAAACTGCTTTGTTCCTCTACTTCTCCCTCTCTAAATTCTACTCTCCTCTTCATGCTCTAGCTAGCTTAAATCTTGCTTGTTCCAAAAACCCATTTTTAAGCACTCGAGGCAAAAGCGTTATTGTTTCTACTCTAAATGCCTATGTAATTCAACATCTGTCTACACTTATGAATGTATTATTCACTAGTCCACAGAACCATGAAAGGCATTGCATACGTTTAATTTCTAGATTGATTTTACAGACCTGTTTTATCAGCCTGCTTCTTAGTAGGGTGGCTTTCTGACATGAAATATATATTTGATGAATGGAGGTGCTATCTCCTTAACAAGTAGAGTATTATAGGAAAATTATTCATAAAAATAGGAGTTAATTAACAGTACTACAAATACTTCAGTTTGCTCCAAGGAGGAGTCTTCTTTCTTACTGCATATCACTCTTCATTGATATGGTTCAACATTCATTGAGTAGAGGAAATATTTTTTTGGCACTGCACATAACTTAGTACATAGGCACAGTTTCTGTTTGATAAACTTGAAATATTCACAATATAAATAGGGCCAAAATTATGAAATCCTCATATCAAAGTGAAAACTTTGCTATTGTCCTCTTTATTTCCATTTCTTCTATTTTTCTTTAGTCCTCTTGTGACTAATTAGTACAGTTTCTGACTATCTTCCTTATTACTATATTTTTCTCCATCTTTGTCTTTCCCAACTCTCTTATATATGAAGTGTTATTTTTACTCAGATACTCCCTCAAATTAAAAAAATAGTTTGATAATTTCCAACAGCTGTTACATAAATTTTGCTATAGTTTGAATGTCCCTACCAAAACTCATCTTGAAATTTCATCCCAAATGTGAAGTATTAAGAGCCGTGACAGGTAGATAACTTTAAGAGATGATTCAGTCTTTGTTATCTATTAATTTGTTAATGGGTTAATGAGTTGATGGTTCATCTTGAGAGTTGGTCTGATATAAAATTCAGTTCAATCTTTTCTCTCCTGTCTGTGTCCAACTCACCCAGCAATGCCCCCCACTTATGGGATTCTGTATTCCCCAATATAAGGAGACTCTAACCAGATGTGAGCCCTAGATCATGTACCTCCATTTTTTCAGAATCATGAGGTAAAATCAACCTTTATTCTTTATAAAACACCCATTTTGTGATGTTTGGTTATACAAAAAAAAATGTACACTAAGAAAAATCACTGGTAGATATTTTATAAACATTCATGTCACCATCAATCAAAATAACTCTCCATGCATTCATCATCCATTCATGCTTTTTTCCAGTACTTTTGGAAATGTCATCTTTGTCTCAACTTATGTCCAACCCATCATTGTCAGATTCATCCCCTACTATTCTTTTGAGTACTCAACTACTTCAAGTATCTCATAAGTCCATTATCTGTTTAAACTTTCTCTTTCTATTCCCTCATTTTGAATTCTGCCTGAAGAATCAAAAATACACCCCACTTAAGGGAACAAACTAAACCAGAAAAAGATTTTAGAAAACATGCCCCATCTCGGTTTCCATTGTCATCTACACTTCTGAAAAGCTGCACTCTGGCTTTTACCTTATTGATTCATTGAAATATTTCTATCTACATCCAAATTTGACTAAACTCCTCTTTTTAAAATATTCCATCCATCCGTTCAACAAATGCTAGAAACAGCCTCTATCCCTGCCACTGTTAGTATGCACTTTGGATAGATTCCTGAACACAATAGACAAGGGCCTTTACCTGAAGGGAGCTAACATCTGAGAAGAAGAGACAGCAAGCATTAAGCATTCTAACTTATGGAGAATATAAAATCGTCAAGGCAGACGCCACAAAGACATTTGAACAAGAGATTGAAGGAGGTGAAGGAATTGGCTAAGTGGCTATGTGGCAGTACAGGGTTCCATCATTTGAAACAGAACTACTAAGATCTAAAGAGAGCAACAATTCTGGGATAGATAACAAACAACAGGTATAGTGACAATGAAGTACCCTCAGTTAATTGAATAAAAAAAATAGGTTTGAATCTGTAATCAGAATGGAATGCCCCCATCAGGAGTATGGATTCTACCCTCTGTGAAATAAATAAGTATTTGAGGTTCACAGACAAAGAAGAAGTGTGACCTGATTTATAGGAAAAGAATCTCACTCATATGTTCAGAGTACTATGGGGCCTAAGAGGGACATCAGTTAAGAGGCTATAATCTCAGGGATAGATTATGGAGGCTCTGGAGAGAGCAGAAGCATGAGGTTGTGTGAGAGTACAGATGCTGGGTATATTTCAATGGAGGAACCAAGGAAATTTTCCAATGGCTCTTTAGAGAAAAAAAATGAAACAAAGAACAGGGAGGTATGAACCATTTAACTTAGTTGGCCTCAAACACTAATCAAAACATTTCCTGTAAATGAAATGGGGGGGAGGACTTTATAGTAATTGAGTCTTCATGAGTGAGAAGATCAGAACTTTAGTTTCAATTTGCTAAGTTTGAGCTATCAATTAAATAGATATTCCTCAGACTTTTCATGTATGTAATCATCCTGAAACATTCTTAAATACAAATGTTCAATTCTCTAGTTCTTGGGTGGAACTTGAGAAATGGATTCACAGTGAATGCTGAAGAGATATTGACACTTCTCCAGTCTGTTCCAAACAATTAGACATCCAAAGGAGAGTTCAGAATGTACCTTGTTTTCAGATGAATGGGCTGGCCTATAAATAAGAAAGTTAAAAGTGAGCAAACTATAAACGATACTTGGAGTTATAAGTTCTCAGATGGAAAGAACCTATAAAAAGAACAAAATAACTCTTAAGGCTGATATCTTGGGCTCTGGAGGATTAAGAGAAGCAGGAAAATAAATCATAGTGGAAATTGAAAAGGAATGAACAATAAGATTGAAAGGTAGGTAAGATCAATACAACATAATAGGATTTAAGTGAAAGTATATCAAAGAAGAAGTGACAAAATGTGTCAAATAGTATTACATGGATGATTAAGGTGAGGACTTGATATTTCCTTCCATATATAATATTGTAGACATCAGTGATGATCCTGTTATTAATTGGTGGCTAAATTTCATTAGTCCATTATGTGTACATTAGGTGTGCATAATACTACACTGCACTCTCTAAATATATACAATTATTTATGTCAATTAAAAGTAAATAAGTAATTGAGAAAACACATGCACACAGATTAGTTTGCTGTAGTAGGGAAACCAACAGTCAAACTGTTTTATGATAGAATACTTTGGATAAAAATGGTAACATTATCCATAGACAAATCTGGGATATTATGCTACATAGAGGATCAAAAAAGTATAGTAGTAGCAGGTTGGAAATTAGTATTTTGTTTGTGATTGTTTCTAGATGAAACATCTCATATTCACTTTCAAAAAAATATTTTCAGTTGTCAATGGACTTTATTTTGTTTATTCATATGCCTTGAAGAAAATCAAGCCCAGTGCCTCACACATGCTAGGCAAACACTCTACCACTGAGCCGCAATCCCAGCCTTTATATTCACTTCTCTTCATGACTTTAAGGCATAAAAGTTTCCAGGTTCATCCTGTGCATGTTCCTTCCCAATCCTAGATTTATCCATTTATCCAAGGATTCATGGTTTGTTATTTTATAGAATAATATTACAAGCAAAACCCTTGAAGCTGCACATACTTTGGATGATATAGAGAGTGATCATTTGATGATATTTGGGGAAAAAGAGGATCATTGAAACAGTGTCCTGAAATAGTTCAGAAAGTATGAAATCTATTGCTTGAGCAAATTAGGTTTGTCCAGAGCTAGAAACATGGATAGTTGATTTATGATTGCAAAAGAAAAAGCAGAGCAAGTGGGTGCATGTGAATAGTCATGGGATATTATGGGAGATCTTGTCACTTATTAATAGACTGTATTTTAGATTTGCAAAAAACTAAACATAGAGTAGAGATATTTTCGATGCGCCAACCTCCAGAAGTAGTTTTCCTCATTTTTATATTGTCCATTAATGTTATATGTTTGTTAACTAACCCAAACGATACATTATTATGTCTATAATTCATTATTTTTAAGTCTATTAAATCTAGACTTCCTAAGTATTTAACCTATTTTTTTTTTCTGTTCCAGGATTGCATCAAATGCATCAACTTACATTTAGATATACCTCTGTATGGAGAGAAAGAGGGGAAAAAATTGACTCTTGGATTTGTGAAGATTGAGAAGAACAATCCCTGGGAAGCTTAAGGTATGATTTGAGTGTGGACTCATGTCAAAGGGCAGAAGATTGATCAACTAAAAACAGGCCGAGTTGAAGGATTTTTTTTCCTTCTTCATTTATTTTATCTCGTTCAGTCTTTTGGTGATTGGGGATGGTAATCTCTTTTATGGAGTCTATTGATTCAAATGCTACTATCATCCAGATACACCTTCACAGTTAGGCATAAAATAATGCTTAACCAAATTACTGGGCACTTATGGTCTGGATGATTTCATACATAACATTAATCATTAGTCATGGGTTGCGGACTTTAGAGAGGAAGGGCATGCAGTGTATTTCTCATCAGATCACATCATAAGTGCACACCCTCTGCGTTATTTTTGATTTGATGTTGACGCTGACCATCCAGTTGAACTGATATTTGTCAGGTTTTCTATTGTTAAGTTCCTGTGATTCCCCCCTTTTCACAGTTCCTTTTTGTCACTATGTTAAACCCACACTTGACAATGTCCCAATCAATGTATTCTGATTTTTTAAATTTGCTTCATTTTTTTTTTTTTTGTGCGTGTGTGTGTGTAGTGGTGTGCGGCTCTTTATTTATCTCCTTACTTTTTTTGAAAAGAAGCTTCAAGGTTCACCTTGAACATTCTCTGTCCCTGTCCTAGAGTCAGCCACTTTTCCGTTTTTATTGTTTTTATGGAAAATATGCTTTTCAAGTTTCCTTCACACGTTTTCATGGCTCCATTGCTCATTTCCCTGGTTTATTTTTAGAAGGATAATAGAAGCAAAGACCAGGCAGCTACATGTGTTTGTTGCAACTGAAATGTCCTTTTTTTTTCTTTTTTTCCTTCTCAGCTGGCAGATTAAATATATATACGTGTCTAAATGCATATACTCATTTACATGCACTTATGTGCATACGTATTTCTGTATGTAATCATTTTATCTGAAAAGCAGGAGGATGACACTTCTGAAGCCAGACTCAGCAATTTAACAAGAACATGTCTAAAATCAAAATATAAAAAAATTCTGGGTTGTGGCTCAGTGGTAGAGCGCTCACCTAGCATGTGTGAGGCACTGGGTTCAATACTCAATACCACATTTAAAAAACAAATAAACAAAATAAAGGTATTGTGTCCATCTACAACTGAAATAAAAAAGTTAAAAACCAAAATAAAGGGCTGGGGTTGCAGCTGAGTGGCAGAGGTCCTCTTGGTTGAAGCCCTAGTAACACACACACACACACACACACACACACACACACACTATCCATAATAATAAGGTAGACAATTTGTATTGAGCTCCATACTTAATCCATTGTCATTTGGTCATTCTAGCTTTCTAAATTTCCAGAACTGTGATTTTCTAATCAAAAAGTGGGAAACTTGGTGGGGTATGGTGGCTTATGCTTATAATCCCATAGGCTCAGGAGGCTAAGGCAGGAGGATCACAAGTTCAAAGCCAGCCTCAGGAAAACTGGGGTATCAAGCAACTCATTGTAAAAATACAAAGTAGGGCTGGGGATGTGATCCAGTGATAGAGTGTCCCTGAGTTCAATCCCTGGTTACCTCCACCCCCAACAACAACAACAACAATAACAAAGTGGGAAACTTTTCTCCCATTTTACGCCATGAATTTGTTTTGATTAATTTCAGTATACATGTATCACAATATCAGAATTGCTAAGTAGTATCAATGGGGGAAATGACTTTATGAACAGTATATAGGGCTTAACATGCAGTTCCTTTTGAATTACACTTTTACAGACACCATTCATTCCAAAGTTACTTTGGTCCACCCCTTGCCTGCTACCACTTCAGTGAAAGCGGTTCCTACTCTTGTAAGATCATTAGATTATTCTATCATAATCTTTATTTTTTATAGGCCTCTCAATTGCCTAAATGATCTTTTATTTGAATGTATTTAATTTCACTCTTGTAAAATTTTATGGGTTTTGACAACTGCAAAATGTCATGTGTCCACTATTACAATATAATACAGAATAATTTCACAGCTGTGAAATTACCTATTAATCCTTTGCTCCTTTTCCTCAGATCTCTGACAACCACTAATTTTCTTACTGCTTTATATTTTAGCTCTTACTTATAGTAGGAAGTATACAATATGCAGTCTTTTCAGACACTCTTCTTTTTATTGAAAATATGCTTTTTAAATTTCCTTCACACTTTTTTATGTCTCCATTGCTCATTTCTCTTTATCACTGAACAATATTACATTGTATGGATATACCCTGAATGGTTTTCCCATTCAACTATGAGAGTTATGTTATTTGCAATTTCAAGCAATTATGAGTAAAGCTGTTATAGACGTTCACATGCAGGTTTATGTGGGGACATACATTTCCCACTCGTTGGCCTACTAGATCATATAGTAAGACTGTTTAGCTTTAAAACAAACTACCAAACTGTCTTCCAAAATGGCAGTATTATTCTGCATCCTTACAGCAATGAAGCAATGTATGTAATTCCTATTGCACTACATCCTTTCAAATATCTGCTATTATCAGCAGATCACTGGATTTTAGCTATTTAAATATGTGTACAGTTGTTTCCCATTTTTATGATTGCTCCAGTTTTCTATAACATAGAAATGAACACTGTCTGCTGAGTGTGAAATGGTTGGAAAGCTGTCAGTACAGAAACATAGAATAAAAATGTATCTTAAAAAGTGGAAAATTGAATGGTTAGAGAAACACAATATGATAGCCAGACAGTGGTATAAGTCCCATTTGCAGTGTATTTTTTGAAAATTTAAAGTTGGACCATTTAAATATGTGGGTACTGGGCAGGACTTCAGCATTCATGTGCTTTAGTGAAGATATCTCATAGTCAAGTAGTACCCTGCCTGTGTTATGGGAGCACAAAGAAGTCAGAGAATTTCAGGGTACCTGAGAATATCAAAAGAGGTTGGTCATAATAATTGAATGCTTAATGTAATCTGGATATGGAGAGATGATATTAAGATATAGTAAATAAATGCTAACAGTGAATTTGAAGTCCAAGGGTGTAAAAAGAATATGAGAGTTGGCAACTAGTATGCCTCCCTGGGGTGTCAGGAGATGTTCTTCAGAAAGTGAGGGTGAAGAAATGAAAACTATGACAATTTCCAGTGTGTCCAAGAAAGTGGTAGCTAAGGTAGGGTGCTATGCAAGATGATTAGAAAATAGACATTCAAAGAGAACTAGAATGTTAAAATGTTGACTACATGGAGAGACTCAGAAAAACCAAAATTAAGGTATTTTTAAAAGACTAAAGGTTAAAGGCCTACAGGTTGGTAGATGAAAGAAGTAACGTGATATAATAGTAAAAGAATTAGATAGCATGAGATTAAAATTTAAAAACTGAATATTTAAGAAAAATAGTGGAAAAACAAGAATGAATGGAAAGGATAATTAATAATTTATGGTGGAAATATAGTACTTATTTAAGGTGATGCAGAGAGATTTGTAGACCTCATGGAAAGTCAGATTTCTATTGGAACAAATAAATGAAATGAACATTCAGAGCAAAGTTAGAAGTTGTAGAAAATCAGGCTAATAATGTTCTATGAATTACAGAGTGGAAAGCTTTCAGAACTTGGCAGAATTGGGAGGAAAAATTGACTGAGTTCAGAATTGAGGCAAAGTCTTCTGTGTAGGACATGAGCAGCTGAATGAAAGTTAATGTCACTTACAGAGGTATAAGTGGTACACAAGGTACAAGAATACTAGGCTTGTGTACATCAAGGCAGATGATCATGCATGGTTATGAGTATTGGGGTTAAGACAGGAATGAATGTCTACAACTTTTCTTAACCTCTGATAATAAGAGAAGTCTCAGAAGATCAATCTGAGTGTCATGACAAAGAACACACCTCTTTCTTGCTCAGAATGTGGATAGAGAATATGAGCAGAAGGTTAGAAATGAGACAAACTCACACCATGTACGTAAGACCTGCCTGGATATATGATTCAATCACCACTCATTACTTGAACTTCCTGCCTCTCTCCATTCTGACTTAGTCCTTTATGCTCTCATTCTATCCTCATGAATGGCTCCATTTCAGTTTGTTTTTACTTGGGCATTTTGTTTACATTTTGGTGCTCTACCAGGTTGGGTTTCCCTCCCTTAATCCTATGTTATGATTTGAGTATGAGGTATCCCTCATAGCTCCCATTAATGCAGGAATATTCAGAGGTAAAATGATTGGATTATGAGATTGTAACCTAATCAGTCTATCCTACTTTGAATGGACTGGCTGGGTGGTCTCTGTAGGCAGGTAAGGGGACTGGAGGAAATGGGTCATTGGGACATGCTTGATTCTCTGTCTCTCCTTCCAGACCCTACCCTTCCTCTACTGGCTCCTTCCCTGGGCCACACTTTGGGCCCAGACCAAGGGAGTTGTCTGTCTATGAACATCTGAAATTGTGGGCCCCATATAAACTTTCACTCCTCTAAATTGTTTTGTCAGGTACTTTGATCACAGCAACATAAAAGCTATCTAAAACTTCCTATTATTAACCATTCTTAATAGTCACTGTTTTCATAAGTTGTTTCTTTGCTTATTTTCCATATACAGTGGAAGCTGCCATGCATCGAATTTACTGTTTCTTTACCGATCTTCCAGATACAATTTTGGCAGATGCCATATGTCAAAATTAAGTTCTGTTCTCCTCAGCCAATTATTCATTTATTTAAAAATATTTCGAAGCAGCCATTCTGCCAGCTGCTAATCTAATGTATGGATGCTTATTATATATGCCTGCAATCAGGGTCTTACAAACATTCATCTTCACTTGGGCCTCCTGTATCCCATTCATCTGAACAATGGCTCTTTAACTTTCTTAAGTACACTTTAAAGGCTATGGAAATCTTTTCCAGTCTAATTTCCAGAAACAGTGATGACAGAGCACAAGGCTAGATTTTTATAACCAATAAGTCAACTAGGAATATTGAGTAAAGGTAGACATGGGAAGGAGATGTAATGCTAGTTCATTGGAAACATTATAACCTAAAGGGCATTTTAATATATTGAGTGAGGTGCTTAAGAAGGGAATCATGAGCACTCAGATTTGAGAATGGCTTTCATTGTAGCTTTTACATTTTACAATGAAAAGTCAACAGAAGCCAAGAAATAGTACAATTCAGAAAAGGTAGTACTATCCAAGGCAAAGAGAGAGGGTTGTAGGCACTGAACTTGTACCCTCCAGTTTAAAAATGTAAACTTTATGAAATAAGTTTCATATCAAAAAGCACATAAACCTGAAAAATAATATCACAGTGGTTATTTATCTCCTCTACTTATACAACAATTAAATTACCTTTTGATCTTTTTTCACTTAAAAAATTCATCAAATATTCTAATATCTTAATTTATATTCCCAAGTAAATTTTTACAATCTTTAATGCCCATAATACAGATAGAGACCAAAAGAAATGTTTGTTTCTTGTAACATGTAAGTAAGCAATATCCTCACTAATATAAATCATTCTAGAAAATGACAATAGTTTGCATTTAACATCTCAATGACAGTAAGACCAACAAAGAGTAACTTTCACCAATATTCATACCATTACTGATTATAAATTCCCTCAATTATTGCAACTACCACCATTGTTAAATATTTATACTTTAGTGAACAGAAATAGATTTTTTCTTTTCTATGTAGATTTTAAGAAGTAAAAGTCACAATCACCTGAATTATAACCCTCATAAAGTATTTAAATTTATATTTGTATTAAACATTGTTATACATTTTAGAGAGACTTCGTGAAATCCTGTAAGGATGAATGACACATATTCTACCATATATTCCTTAGAGTGGTTATTTTAGAAAGTCTTTGGCAAAGCTGTATTATTTTACAAACGTATTACTGATATTAATTTAAATATTAAATAGTATATTTAAAAATGTATATTCCAGTGTCGAAACATTACATGAGATGTTTTACAATAATGTGGTTACCTCAAAACACTAAGTGAAAATAGTCAATATAGATAAAAAGGTTCTCACTCCTATATATATAAATATTTTCAAAATAAATCACTAGTTAGATTTAAAATATGACACATATATTAAAATAAACACATCAATAATAAAAATAAATCTTTTAGATGATAATGAATGCATGCTTCAGTGGTTTTTAATAAGAAATGAAACTTTTGAAAACACTAATTACAATATAAAAAATCCAAATGAAATTTTAAATGATATAATTTTGATAATTGAGAAATCTTACAATATTTTAGAACTTTTTAAAATATTAAAAATAAATGAATCAGATTTTCTTTAGTTTTTGTTTTTTTTTACCTAGATGTTTATTTAAATTATTTACATATTTCTGCTTAAGACCAGTAATTTTACTACAGTATAGTTTGTTCTTCAATATATATTTCCATTTTCTCATATACTAGATTTTTCTTTCAAAAAATTTCCTTCAAACATTTTCTCTTCAAAAATTTTATTAATTCTACAATTTTTAAAAAATTTCAATTATTTTTCTTATATTACACTGATGTTATGTTTCCACTCATGGTAATCATTTCTATTCTTCAGAAAATTATATATATGATATTTATCTATTTTGTATATATAATTTTGTTCAATATTTACTACATCTTTGTTATGCTTTTTTTTCTTGTTACATTGAATTGTTCCTCATTCCTGTTTTTACTTATGGTAGGCTTTGTTTGTGGGTATTTATAATTGCTTCCTAGCTGTCTTTAAATGTTTTCCTTTTTCTTAATTCTTGTATATTTTTCACCTCAATTTTTAATTTTTTCTCTTTTCTTTGATTTTTTTTCTAATTTTGATATATATTCTTTTTCATAGCTTTAATTTTTATCATTATAATAATTTGTTGCAATATTCTCTTGTTTTGGGAAATCATGATGTCTGGTTTGATTCAATGCTTCTTGGGCCGGTTTTCTAATCATATTTCCATTTTTTTTCCTGAAGTAACTAGTAGGGATTAAGCTATGATTTTTTTTTCTATTACTATTGAAAATGCACTGAGCCCTATCTATACTTGAAGAGTAAAGTGGTTAACTCATTCTAAGGCAGCTTTTCTCATCTCATAATTCTAGAAATATCTTTTGCTATCTTCATTTTATGTTTATTGTGTCTTGTACTCATTGAGATCTTGCTCAACCTTTAACACTTCCCCTTTTATTTCGACTCTCTCTTTCATTTTGTACCTCTCCTGATAATTATCCATGCTATATCAAGTCATTATTTAATAGTGCAAGACTTTGTCTAAGAGGGGTGATTTGCTTTTCATTTTCAGACAACCTCCCAGTCTTTCTTCTGTCCCCAAGTACCTAATAGCAAGATAAAGTTTGCAGATCTCTCAGTCTCGTCTATTTTTCTCTGAATGGTCAATGATGACAGAAGAATTTTTTTACCTTTCTAACTAGTCATACCTTCCTGGTCTTTATCCTGTTTCCTCATGTTTCTGTTATATATTAGTCATTTGATGGCCACTGGGTCCTCTACTTATCTGCATAAATTGGCATGGGTTTCTGCTTCTCCCTTAGTAGAGACCATGCAGGAGTATAGTTACTTTGCTACAATAGAACTGATGTGTGTTCCCGTAGATATACAGCAGCCAATTATTACTGTTGTTCATCTAAGAAATAAATAAATAAGTTTGGAGTGCTATAGGAAGTAATTAATAACTCTGGCTGTACTTTCTGGCTTATTAGCTCACCTACATAAGGTTTAAAGTATCATGAAAAAAAACAAATAATAAAGTTTGGTGTATCATTAAATATTTTAAATAACACTTTGGTATTATTTCTGACAGTATAATTTCTACACCAATCACATCAGAGTAAACTGGTGTGATTATTTAAAACATATGTTTCTGTCCTTTGTTGCCCGGGTCAAACTCTCCATTTTTAGTGTGCTTAGAAGGGAATCTCTGTAAAGATTAAAAATTAAGATCTATTTCCGTAATAAGGGAAAGATTCACAGTATTTTATAAATCCACCATGATTGCATTTTGGCATCTTTACATCATTTTACTACTTCCATGTGCAAAGTGAATATATAAAAAATATGTGCTTGATTATGTACCATAATTTGCCTCAGATCACAAGGACAATCAGAGAAAGTACAAGCAATAAAATGGCAAATATACTATTACACTAATATTCATAATACAGTTAATTCACTTAAAAAAATTCACTGTTTCTGTTTTCTTTTAGTTCCACAAGACAGGCAACAATGCATATTTTAGTAGAGGTTGGTTGGTTGCAAAATAGTTCCCATAGATCAGAATTTGATTTCTGGTGTGGGCAATTCAATGAATCATTTATTATATCATCACAGGTGTTCATTAGGAAAGCATCATACTCTAGTGGAAAGAGCAGCTATTCTCTCAAGATCATTCAAGTGCAAAATTGCATTAGGGACAATGATAAGGGATTAAATGACCATAAGTGCTATCTTTATGCCTTATGTTATAAGCAATAGAATTGACCCTTATGGTCCCTATGTTCCCTGCAATAATGCATAGTCCTTTCAAAACTAATCCAAGATGCTCAGCATTTCCAGAGAGCATCATATAACTGGCAGATTTACACTGACTCTTCAAAATTGTTGCACAGTTTTTTTTTCTTTTTTTGCATTATGATCTTCAGATTTCCAAGTTACTATTTCAAAACTCCTCTACATTTCAAGTCTCTATTCTCGCTCTTGGTATACTTCACATGAAAAAAAAATTAAAGTTTATATATATATATATATATATATATATATATGTGTGTGTGTGTGTGTGTGTGTGTGTGTGTGTGTGTATCAAAATATCACATGATACCCCATTAATATTTGCAATTCTGTTTGTATGTTTTCAGTTAAAACTAATAATTATTTAAATTTAAATACTTATGAAATTTAAAAGTTTCTAGGAAACATTAACAATTTTAATCCCAAATCTGTAAAACTATCTGGCCTTACTTAAAATTGACAAATCAACAAAATTCCCCATTCCAATATTACCCATTCATAGTATTGAAAACTTCATTCCCTTGACTCTCAATGCATCCTATGTCCTATAGCTCTCTTCTATTCAAATTATAATGTTCTTCTATGGTATGTAAACCTCCTGATGTTTTCTTACCTTACTGAAAATTCACTTTTGCTCTCCTATATTTGCTTCTTAAAGGCTATTGTGGTCCATACCCTTGTCCTTGGCCCCTGCTTGATTAATTAATATGCAAGAGTCCTTTCAGTACCCCGTCTACTTCACTGGCTTTTGCATTAACAGGCTTAAATTATGTTTGATAAAATATTAATGCCATGCAAGTCTGTTACCAACATGATAATAGTATTGCATGATATGCACATAAATCTCAAATTGTTATTGAGGGCTTGCAATAAAATAAGTGAATCTCAGCATGTGCATCTATTTGTGCAGTGTGAAAGTGGGGCATAAAGGGACAACAAAGATTTCTGTATGACTTCAAACCATCAAGAGATATCACTTAGAATGAAATAAGATGCTAACTATGTGGTTTATGCTTGTGTGTATCATAAATGTATCTACTATGTATATATTTATATATATACATCTATCTATCTATATCTATCTATCTATCTATATATATATATATATATAAAACAAACCTTTTTTTTAAAGAGATCATATTGTAAGAAAAGGTACACATTGTCTCTAAATTATGTATAACCCAGTGGGTAACATGAAATGAGTACAAGGTAATAAATGAAAATGGAAGAGACCCTAAGTATTCTATGAGAATTGAGGAATATTTTGTATTCAATACTTATATATTTAACATCAAAAATATTAAAATATTATAACTTTTAATGAATTGTTTCTTTCAAATAAGTAGTGTTAGTCTTGAGTATCCAATCATGTTATAAAAATTTAACAAATTTATAAAAAAATGGGGAAATTCATTTATAAAACCTGCCAATTCAATAATCAGTAAATAAAAAAATATTGGTTTCAGCTATTTTGTGGATAAGCTACTGGCCCTTGACCTTGTCTTCATCACTTTAGCATGATAGATACCCTCTTCAAAGTCTGTTGTAATAAATGTATTATGCTTCTATCTACCACATAAGAATCATAATCACAGAGTCATATTCAACTTCCTATTTCTTACTTTGTTTCTCATTATTTCGTAACATTTACATACATATAAAACAGACCTATTTTCTTAGTGCAGGCCTCCAAAATAAACACTCTAAACTATCTCTCATTTCATTCCTCAGTTTTGTTGTTTTAATTCCTTTTCGATTTTGAGTAGGTAATTTCTCTTCAGAGTTTATTAAAAATGAGCAAATCACTGTCCGAAACCAGCTATATATATGTGTGTGTATACATATATATAAACATACATATATATGTATGTATATATGTGTGTGTATTTCAATGTATAACTGAAAATTCCTTTGCTTTCAAAGAAAAGTTGTCATTGACTTGCAAAACTTAAGAATATGAGCTTTTAAGTCCAGAAACTTAAATTAGGCAGAGTTTAGAAGATCTGGTCATGTGAAAAGAAATCACAGAGTTCCTAAGTGGGAAATTAATCCTACATGACATTCTCTCATAAATATTTTGCCATTACTTCTGTTACTCATTTCCTCCCAACTACCTGCTACATACCACCTCACTGACCTCCTCACTCTTCTGAAACTAGAACACTTTCCCAATGTTCCTTTCTTCTTTCTGTCTCTGCCTGGAATATACTCCTATAATACTATGGTTATGTATTTCTCATTTCCCTGCACAGCAGGCCAATGGGGATCAGGGAATATATGCAAATCGAACTCCCCCCATCAGATCTTGACCCCTTTATAAGTTTATTCTTCTTCATAAAAGAAGTATAATCTGACTCAACATAAACATGTGTTTTATTCCTTCTTTCTCTGCCTCACTTGTCATGCACAGGGAAACTCTGTGGGTATGGAAGCTTTATCTTCATTGTTCTCTCTTAGACCCCAAGTCCTGCAACTATGCATGGTGCAAAGTGCATTAAAGTTAAGGGAGTCAGTAAAATAACCCTGAAACTTATAAAGGAACATTTTACAATAAAAATTTAGCATCGTCAGTAGCAGGAAATAATCTTCAGGGAAGGGGTCAGGAATTTAGTTTTATCAAAGGTAAAGAAATTCTTGCAGGGCACTGTGGTGCATGTGTGTAATCCCAGTGACTTGGGAGGCTGAGGCAGGAGGATCACGAGTTCAAAGCCTGCTTCAGTAATTTAGCTAGGCTCTAAGCAACTCAAAATAAAATACAAAAAAGGGTGGGGGGCTGGGCTGGGGATATGGCTTAGTGCTTAAGTGTCCTTGGGTTCAATCCCTGGTTGAAAGAAAGAAAGAGAGAGAAAGAGAGATAGAGAGAGATAGATAGATAGAGAGAGAGAGAGAGAGAGAGAGAGAGAGAGAGAGAGAAAGAAAGAAAGAAAGAAAGAAAGAAAGAAAGAAAGAAAGAAAGAAATTCTCAATTCTCAATCTGAAAACCTATTAACAAAATGGACTTTGACTTTAAGAGATTTATTTCATTTTTTAAAAAATTTTATTTTCCTATCAGTACATAAGTAGAGATAGGGGTTGTATCCATGCACCCCTTAGCTGTGACTGACTGGGTAAGTGAACTTACTTTCTGGAACAAGAGTGGGGACATAGGGTATAGATAAAAGCTTTTATCATTCCAGCATCAATGTTAGGGGCTTTGGCATTAAATCCTTCATCATTAATAATAACAAAATTTAAGAGAGCTATTCCCATGCTATTATTATCCAACTTAATCCTTCCTGGTTTTTGCTAGTAAATTCTAGGTAGTGCTCTTGATTTCAAAATAGAACAAATGTTTATATTTGATACTTCCTTATGGGCTATTTCCGTGGTCTATATCAATTTCTCTATGTACATATATATAAAGAACCAACCATGTAAAACATTTATACACTCTTGCTTCTTCTTGGTAGGATAACAAATGGAAAATTGAACAAGATTTCAAAACTTCAGTTTAACCAGCTTAAGATTTGAGCCACCAGTCACCTGTTACTTATCTACAGGCCCTCAGAGTTTTGAGATTGACAAAATAAAAATGAAGTTAAGACTGACTCTACAATTAATTATAAGGGACTGAAAACAACATACAATTTTACATCATTTACCCTGTTCATTATGATTGATTTTCCTTTCCAGACCTTTTCAAAATTATTAGGATTTAAGGATGTTGCACCAGATGTAAATACATCAACTCCGTCTTTTTCTTCCATTGTGGCTACCTTAGCCAAAGGGCTACACATTGCTAGGTATTTATTTTTCAACAGTTTTATTGGAAAAGATTAAAGAGTTGTTAGGAAGCCATGTCTAGCATTATGGACTAAGCATTAAATTCATGGCATAAAATTGAATGAAAAAAAATCTAAATTCAGGAAGCAGATGGTGACATTGGGAGACAAACACAAAATTGCAGTAAAGACATTGTAACAGTTGATGTAAATGTGGCATTGCCTCTGTTAGCGCATGCCATTAGGCTCTAATTGCCATTTAAAAGCCCTCCTGATACTGAGCTCTACAAATCCCTGCCATTATTTCCTGGAAAGCAATTTTCTGTCATAAACACAACAGAGATAGAGGTAAGACTTTTTTTTTTTTTAATTTTACTGCTGACCATTCTAGGACTTTTTAGTCAGGGTTGGTGTTTTCAAACACCAAATGAAGGATTGATAAATGAAGATTAACAAAAATAGCTTTCCTGGCTTGTGCCTCTTAACTAGTTGCACACTCTAACTTGAGCCAGAGGAGATATGACTCTCTCTTTCTCCTGTAATGTGGAGACAGATCCTCAGAGCATCTCCTGACTGCACATTATGGTACACAGCTTTGTATATGAGCCCATGCCTACATGATTTCGCACGGGTTTTGTGGCTGGAAAAGGAAGAAAATCATAAGTAGTCGTGCCCTTCAGACATTTGCCATTTAGCAGGGATTCTCAGAACTTGCATAGTGGAATTTGAGGAACATAGTGTGCATTTTCTTGTCCATAATTTAAGTTCAGGAATGTTTTTTTTTCACTTTATGAGTTTTCTATTCTTTTTAAATTTGTCTGTAGCTATTCCACAGTGGGTTTAATTTAATGGAGAAAAGAAGTCATCTCCATTAGCATTTAAAAATAACAATTATGATTTCACCTACTAGAAAATATATTTGAGGCATTTATTCCTAATATTTAATGTTCTTTAACTCAAAATACATTCTTTATGTAACTATCACTACACTACATTGTTTGATAATAAGTGATACATTAGCTATATAACTACCTCTGCTTCCCTAGGGAAATAAATGCAGGAGGATAAAAACCTACATGAGGAATTATCAAGGGCATGTGGACATAAAAGGAGAACCAATAAAATTTTCAGGCACAAGTGAGTACTCAAAGAGAAAAACTATGTTGGTTTTTCTTTAGTAGAACATGCTTTTTTTTTTCCTTTATAGTTTGTATTTTAATGAGAAGGAACATTATTACCACAGGTGTTAGACTGTGGTTGAACATATACTTTAAACACTCTCAATTGCCTTCTTAATTTTGCATATATTGTTTTATGTGGCTATTTCTCCATTTATTCCAATGTCTATAAATCTAATATATTCAGGTACTTTAATTCAACTATATATGTTCTTTAATATTGCTTGTAAAGTTTTGCATTTTCAAGTAAATTTCAATGTTTAAAAAGAAAAGAAGAAAATATTATAGTAATCATTTAAAGATTATTTAAGCTGGGCACGGTGACCCATACCTGTAATCCCAAATGCTCCGGAGGCTGAGGCAGAAGGATCCTGAGTTCAAAGGCAGGCTCAGCAGTTTAGTGAGGCTCTAAACAAAAAAGGACTGGGGATGTGGCACAGTGGTTAAGTGCCCCTGGTTTCAATCCTCAGTACCAAAAAGTAAAAGAAAAAAAGAGATTATATTTAAAAATCTCTAACAATGTAATAGTATGTTACTTGTTATTGGTAAAGCAAAATAATTTATATATCTTTTGGATTTAATATCAGAATTTCTTTTTTAACTAAAGAACAATTATTTTATACTGAATTATGTTTATCTGGATTTCAGAAAATAATCCTTCCTAATATGTGAATTCACTTACATTTTAAGGCATGCAAAAGCAAAGGACTTGGTACTACATTATTTAAATAATATTTAGATGCCTGTGGTTCTGTTATACAATCCATTCTATACTTGCTATAGATATAGGGATGCATGATCTTATACTATTTCTGAGAGCTTGATGGAACAAATGGTACTTTTATATAAAACTAAACATTCTAATTTTTCAGATTTGGGTCATATCTTTTCTAGGTCAGGCAATGAGTATAGGAAGCAAAGGATTCTCACCTTCTTTTTTTGAGAAGTATTTTGGTCCTAATTTATAACTCTTAAAATTCCCTTTACTGTTTATTTTTTGTTTATGTATGTCATAATCTCTAGGTATTTTTTCTCTTAAATTTGTAAATATTTTGTATGTAATGCACATTTATATTATTTACTCATGTATTGTATACATTGCATTTCTCAAAGTTAATTATAGATTCATTTTTTCTTTGCTTCTTTATTATTCTCTTCATCCACTCCATGTGGTCACTGCCAAGGGACAATTATTTTCTGGCTCTTATACTTGCTTTTAACAAAATCTTCACTTCTGTGTAAGGAATAGTATTTGCTGGCACTCAAAGGCTGGTGAAGTTCACATGATTTCCATTTACTCTTCTTTAACAAATTAAGCTAATTACTCACGTAGTGTTTTTTTTTTAATTGATGGCTGTTTCTAAAGAAAATAAATACTACTTTTTATTAGTAAGAGTGCACAAAAGTTTCTCCTCAAAGAGTACCGTTATTTCAGTAAAACTTATAAATTTCTTTATAAATGACTAATGTTTTATTTTGAGAAAACTAAAAAACAAGAAGTGAAATTATTTCCCCTCCATGGTGTAAGACACCCAACTTGTAAAATGCAAGGTCCTTAGAGTCTGGATAAATTGTATTATGCTGAGAAATAAAAACCAGAAGCTTGTTCCCTCTTCTAGGCCATTCCTTATACAGGGACACAAGAGCTTCCTCTTGGAGACCACACCTTGACCTTGGTATTCTTAAATAATGTCAATACTTTCTTGATAAGCATTAAATTTATTCCTGCTCTGCAGTCTTTATTGGGCTAGAAGAGAGGTTATTTCTCTTACTTCACAGAAGCTAAGTTGCAGAAAAAGATATATGGACATTTGGTTGCAAGGGAACTTGACTAATTTCTGCAACTTTAAGGTATACATTGAATGATTTTCTTATTCATTGACAAGTATAAGATTCATCAAATTCTTGTTATAGCATCTGTGTAAAAATCTCTAGAAGTTCTCAAAATTATCATTTTAAAATATAGAAATACATGATATACTGGTGATTTCTTGATGTCTGAGACCATGTCTTTTTTGTTCACTCTTTGAATTCAGTTCCTAACACAGAACTTAGGACTTAGTAGATAACTGAAAAATTACTTGTTGAATTTTAAAAAAAGAAGGGGTTGAAATTAATATATATGATACATACTGGAAGGAAATACAAAAACTTCATGTTGAGTATCAGTCAATTAGAAAATATGCTTTGTTTGAAAACACAATATGATTTTTAAAAACAATATGATTTTATAAAAACTTTGTAGTATTTTATACATATGAAATAATATATTCAAAAAATTAATACAATGGAGTCAGGATAAATTGTATTATGCTGAGAAATGAAAACCAAAACTTGTTCCCTCTTCTAGGCCTTTCCTTACTCAGGGACACAAGAGCTTCCTCTTGGAGACCACACATTGACCTTGGTATTCTTAAATAATATCTATACTTTCTTGATAAGCATTAGATTTATTCCTGCTCTACTGTCTTTATTGGGCGGGCAGAGGGGTTGTTTCTTTTACTTCACAGAAGCTAAGTTGCAGAAAAAGACGTATGGATATTTGGTTGCAAGGGAACTTGACTAATTTCTACAACTTTAAAGTATATATTGAATGATTTTTGATTCAGAGTCAGGATAAATTGTATTATGCTGAGAAATAAAAAAATACAAGGCTTAAAATCTAAAATAATTATATAAAATTCAAATTATATATAGTCAAATGTTGCCTTGAAAAAACTTTAAATGGCTATATATATTTTTTTAATTTATATGCTGTATTCATACATATAGTTTTATAATTGTGCTCTAGTGTTTCACTAGTATTAGAACAGATTGTTGTTTATTGTCTTAAAATAAAATGCACATATATTTTCCTTTAAGGGCATATTTTACAATAATTACATACAGTTTAATAATAGAATCCTGTTAAATGGTAAGCACAAAGGACATGAGCCCATCTGAAGAAAATGTCTAAACAAATTTCTCATCTATATTTACTCAGAGGCCAATGATTATTGATACAGTGTGTAGAAAATCTTGCATTATGTAAATCTGGTTTCTATTTCTTTCTTTCTCTTCCCTTTCAACTTTGCATCTCTAATTTACATTGTCAAATTCACATGAAACATTATTCAATTCTTCATTATTATGTAGTGGCCTACATAATTCTCTGATATAGGTGCAATGTCTTGTGCAGCATAAAAATCAACATTAGTTTTAAAATATTTATAACAATAAGACTAGATAAATGCACCACAACAGTTACTATCTCATTGAAGTAAAATATGGCTGGCATTTTAACCCTCTGAATATCTAGATTTCTAAATTTTCCATAAGCAATACAGATTGCTTTAATAACATTGAATTCTCAACTCTTTAATGATAAAATACATTTAAAAATCCTCATTCTGTTTACAGCTTAATTTTTAAAGTATTCATGATGGCTTTGAATAGAGTTAAGGAACATTCAACCTCTATTAAATTTTATCATATTTTAGGATAATTCTCCCTTGGTTTTTGAATGTTTGTTTTTCATGTTGACATTTCACAATTGGAGCCACTTTGGAAATGACAGAAATTAAAATTGACTCATGGAAAAAAAATGGTTTGGATTTGGATCATTGAAGTCCATGGGGTAAAAATGCTAGAGAAAACAAGAGAACCAAAGTCTAGAGCAGAACACATGTAAATATAGTGAGTGTAGGAAAAAGCCAAAACACTAATCTTATTTGATCAAAGCAATCCTGTAAACAAATAACATTTTGTAAATTGAAGATTTGTCTGCTTAGCCAGGAATATTAAACATAGGCATGCTGATAATCAAGAGTTGCTAAATGTTGCTGAAAAGTTAATGATATGAAAGATGGTAGTACTGGATATGTATTTAGTCTATGAGATGTAAATTATATTTTTATGTTTTTTACACTTGATCCTACTTAATAGGTTAAAACTATGTAATCTCACCATCATGTGTCTTACATAATAAAATTTACTTCTTGGTTTATAATCACAATTTAAGGACATAATCTGAAATTTAAAGCAATAAAATCAACACAATATATGTGATTAACCATGTGTAAAAGTTTCCTGACATTAAAGAAAGTAAGTAAATATGTTACTGGGTCTACTAAAGCAACCTCCAGATCTCATCCATAAGATTAATGTCAAATTACATTGAGCAGCAATACAAGATAAAAGTGCATTTCATTACTGGAAATGTAAAATATTGCTGCAAAAAGAGCAAACTGCACAAAGACAAGAACAATGAAGTCCAACAAGGAATTCTAATATTACTTTTGTCTACAACCTTGATCAGAAAAATGTTTTATGTTTAATTATGAATGATTTCACACTAACCAAACAAATAATCACAGTAATGAAGACTGATGGACAATCTATTAGTATTTGACAACAATGTTTCCTACGGAAATAAGGTTTTCTTGGATCCCAAATTACTTTCACCTAGGTCTCTTCGGCATCTTTAGTAAGTTTGTCCATCAAGAAGAATTGTTCTATGAAAATTAATTGCTCATTACCTTGTATCATGCTATGGTAAGGCAAACATTGATTACATCTTATCACATGTGAGACAATACTCATAACTTGAAATGAGTATTATAAAGATAAAAAGAACACAAGCTCACTTTATATTGAAGGAGATAAATGCATGATAAAATGCCAGTTTTAACCTACTGTAATAAGGACCATGATTGAAACAGGTATAAACTTAAGGAATGATAGGTAAGCTGGGTAGTCAAGAAGTATTGTAAGAGAAATAACTCACTATGGATTTGTAGAAACAACAACAACAGAAAAAAGATTTAGCTGACTAAGCATGTTGAAAATGGAATTCCAGCCCCCCCCCCCCCAGAAAAAAATTAGGAAAAATAGAAAACAGACAAACAAGCAAGTTTGGGAGATGTGACAAATCAGTATTAGTTACTCAATGCCTTTCGTCGAAGTGACTCTGTAATTTTTTATACCTTTATGAAATTGAAACTCTATTTACAATGAGTCCCTTTTCTTTTTAGCACCCACATGCTTATTTAAATTTTATCTCACATTTTATGAAATCCTATCATTTTGTCACTTTTCAACCAACCGTTCAGACTCTATTGTCTTATACTAGCCTTTTCAACATTTCCTCTGCCAGTTTGCTGGAAAGTGAGGAATTTTCCTGTCCATCCTACACTTGGATCTCATATCACATATCTCAAGGAAGATAGCTTCAGTGCATACCATGTGTGTTCTTGGTTTTCCTAGAAATTGGACTCCAGTAGTGTGTGACTATTTATCATAAGAATTTTGAGTGATTCTGCAACTATATAGCAAAGCAGATTTGACAATCTCTGTATGTATGTGTTGTGTGTGTGTGTGTGTGTGTGTGTGTGTGTGTGTGTTTGAAACACTCTGGATTATAAAAAAAATCAAAAAACAAATTTAAAGATAATGTTTATTAAAATTAATGTATTTTAGTTTTTCTTATGTGTGTCATCTAGCCATCTATTTCTTCTTCATAAGGCTAGTGTTAGAAATAGAAATAAAAAATAACTGGGCAGCCAAAAACATACAAGAAAGGAGTTGGGAGGAAGAAAACTCCCTATTATCTGGAAGAAAGATATAAGAAAGGAAAGGCAGCAGTATATTGTTACACGAAGTGGAAATTCTCCAAAAGCTAACAACACAAGTTTTATATAGTGTACTGTCAACTTTAACTCTGTGGGAAAGCAAAGTGTACCCAATTGTGCTGCATAATGTTAAAAAATCAGGAAAAGAATCATGAATTTATTGCTTTTAAATTATTTTATATTATACCAACTGGAATATAAAATGGCTAAAAAAAAAAAAACTGCTTAGGTTGTAAACAAAGTTCTCCTCCACAGATAACATCTTCAGGAATCATCTACATATATGAGCTCAAGAGTCTTGGCTTCTTGCATATGTAAATGTATAGTTACACTATTGCAAATATAATCACCAACAAGTGTGAAAAAAGCTTAACTCTTCACTCATAACCAAATATCTTGTGAGTTTTACTTGTTCTATCATAAACTTATTTAGTATTTTGCTTCCCTGATGTTTTCATGGACAATATTTTTTATGATCACCCCCATTCTAATGTCCTAAAGCAAGATCTTTCAAGTATCATGCCACAGCCCTGTACGTAGCTCAATTTCAAAAAACTGGTAAAGGAATGTGTAAGAAAGCTCATAAGGGACTAGAAATCAAAACATCAATTTTGGGTAATTCTGGAGATTTCTGGAAGTATAGCTGTCAAGAAACATCTTTATTAAAACCTTTCATTGACATCTCTTTATATTTTGCATAGCACTATGAAATATTATCAAATTTAAATAATCACAAATAAGGAATTAAAACAAGGAGTGCAATGGAATATCCCATAGAGTTATTAAGAAAATAAAAGTTAAAAAAGGAAAAGAGTTTTGCATAATAAAACAAATTGAAAGAGAATGTTTATGTACAATCCAATTACCCAGCACTCTTCATTATTATTACTAATATGAGAAAAAAAAACAGACACAGATAAGTGCTTCCTGATAAGTGCTTACAAGTAGAATCTAAAACAGTTAAATTTATAGTAGCATAAAATAAAGTGGTGGTGGTCAGAGATGAGTAGAGGGAAAAAGAAGAGATATAATACAAGTGTATAGTTTTAGGCACACGGTATAAATACACTCTGGAGTCTTAATGTACAGCAGTATGAGTACAAATGCAATACCACATTCTTGAAGTTTATAACATGGCATATCTCAAGTTCTCAGCATAATAAGAAAAAAACATGAATATAAGGTAAAGCTGTATGAATTTTGTTGGTGATTATTTCACAATACATATGCATTTTGAAATTTCAGGTCATATATGCTAAAAGCTATATAATATTTATTGTCAATTATACCTTAATAAAACTATGATAAAGGAAAAAGGTGGGAGGAAGATTTGGAGGATATTTCACCAAATATGTGTAAATGCGCTGTATAAGCACGTGAAAAAGATGTTGACCATCCTTCCACAGGAGCAATCATAATATTATCAAAGGACAGAGTCATCTCAAGGGTGAATAAAAAGAAAGTATTTACTTCTAAGCAAATTTTGGTAGCTGGTGCCAGGATTCAGTTCCTTGTAAACAGTTTGGGTGAGGGAATCAGTTTATTGTTGATGGTTGGGTGGAGGGTACCCTTCTTTCATTCCTTGCCAGCTTGGTGTTTACTAAGAATATTAAGAAAGAGTTATCAAAAAGGAATAACCTTCTTTCAAACTGTTGAAGTGAATTAACAACAGCATGCATATATCTATGCTTCAAGCTGTGTACTTTTATATATACTAAATTTGTGTGTGTGTGTATATATATATATATATATATATAAAGTATAAATATATAAAACTTCAGACAAATCCAATTTAATAGGGATTATTGGAGCAAAGAACAATTAGTGGATTCCATAGCATTCAGATCCAGAAAAGCTTCAGAGAACTCAACCTGTTTACAACAACTCAGATGAGTTTTTAGCAATAAAAAAATATTAAATTAAGGTATGTATATTTTTAATGCAATACTATCGGACATTTAAAAAGCTAGAGGATAGTGTAAATGTGATTTTTATATAAACTGGAAAAAATAAACAAATGATTTATTTTATTATAATATTCTGTTTACTTCAGTGACCTGAAAATGAGCCCACATTATCTGAGGCTGGCTAGTAAACAGAGAAATCTCCTGATTGACTACAAGTAGATATTTACCTACTTTGAGCAAGTTGTGATAAGGCATTTCCCTTTTGTGTGTGGTTTGATCAGTTAACTACCTGTGATTCACTGAAGTCCCCCTGTTTGTGATTGACTGAAATCTGGCTATTTGTTATAAAAAAAAATAACTAATAAATTAGTTGTAATTTGTTATGAAGGAACTACAAATATAGAGACAATCTTAAGATAGTGGCCTCCTCCTGATTATTTAATTTTACAGAATAAAATTTATTGGAAGTCATGTGCTTTGATAAAGACACTTAAAATGTGTCATATGAATGACTAGGCAACTTTCAAATTTCTCTTTTGCATTATTTTAATATATTTAGTTAACAATGAATTGCTATCCTGCTGCTCAAGAAGATTGTACATACTGATTCTCATTATTCTATATCACTTGTGGTTGAAAAATAATGATTTATTCTATATTTGTGTAATGAAAATATTCAAAATGATTTTGACTGCACCATTTCTTAGTACAAGAACAAATGCTGATATGTGATCCATTTCATTTTTACTCTCAATTTGGTATTTGTAATGAGTGGGATCAATAATTTACTTTCATTTTATTTGACTTTTTTTGATAGAAATATGACAAATTTAACACATTTTTAATTCTCTGAATGAAGATTTCCTCTGTAACAATGTTTGAAAGCAAAATAAAAAAATATGTAACTTAATTTTATAAGACACCATAATTTAATTGGTTAGTGTATACAGAAAACATTTAGAAAATACCAATATTGCCGCAGTCCGGCTGGGCAAATAACCGGGAGGTGACAAGCAACTTGAAGGTTCAAGCGGGAACTACTTTACTGCAAGTGAACTCAGCGGGAACTGAGCAAGAACTCAGAGTAGGGGCACCCGAGGTAGCAGGAGCCGCTTCTCTGCTGGACAGCAGAGGTATATATACTTAACTAATTACACACAGCTTAACTTAATTAACATCATCTAGATACAGCAGTCAACCAATAAGGAATCCTCATCATCTTAATGGCTCACTGGCTTTGCTTCACAAACCACTCCTTCTGGCAAAGTGCCAGGCGCCATCTTGACTTGATTTGCAACCCCAACAGCTAATACTCTATTTTTCACCATTGGGAGCACATACAATTTGTGAATTGAACAATACTAATAAGGAATTCATTGCTAGAGCTCTAGAAATAAAAGAACTAAGGATTGTACCCAAATTATTAATTCTACAAAATTTCCTTGCTATTTCTTTCAGGTTGAAAACTTAGTTTTATAAAGTAAATAACTGATGATAAACTGGCTTATGTCAGAGATTTGAGTAAACTATGTCTTCATTTCACCTTTCCTATTTTTGGAGTAAGTGTGCATGAGCATATAAATTTTAATTAGGGATTATTTCGATTTTCACTTTGGTCACACAAATAACTTCGTCTAGATTGATGATTAAATTTTAATTAAATTATTGAAATAGTCTAAAAATAAATCCAAGTCAATATTTTATGATGCAATTAAAATACCTTATACATACTGTTATTCATATGTTCATTTAGGTAATAATCATCTCTGTTCTACCCATAATAGTGAGAAAATCTGGTGGTCCTGAGTACACCTTGGCATCTTGCCCAGGCTGCCAGGAGCCATCTTTCTTGTTTCCCTCTTCTCTGATTAATCCTTCTGGTTAATCCTCCTCTGCCTGAATCCTGTGCTATTAATGGTGATTCTTGGTTTAACCTTCACAGTTGAGCCACTTGTTTCATCAAAGAACAAGAACAACAACAACAAAAAAAAAATTGATTGATTCCAATTCTTTCCTTCTTTCTTTGTCCACATTGGATTTAGACAAGAAATAGGAGAAATGTATATATTTAAATTCTTCTTGCACTGATTTTCTTCCAGGATTTTTTGATTTTCATTCCTTGATTTAGGTCAAAGTTACAGTAGCTTTGCTCTGGATAATCCAATGTGAAGTTTAGGTGAAGAGATGGTGTGATGATGGTAAAGGGCACCTTGCTTCTGGCGATATGCCTGTTTATGTATTAAACAAGAATATATAGAATTTATCTTATTAAAAATCTGATAAAAATTAAGTAAAATTCACATTCACCTCGGGCAAGAAGATCAAATGGTTTAAACAAACAAAAACATATATCAACTGCAAATACAGTTTTTATATAAACAAAATGATATGAAAGTTTATATATGACGAGTAATTTGTCCAAATTTATTTTCAACTGATACTGGTATAACTTTATAACTCTGTACATAAAAATATCATTGTTGTTGGGAGCCATGAATGAATTGTGAGTGTGTCTGAGCCCTTTCTAAGAGGAGGTGTGTAATATCACTGATCTGAAACTGCTTCCTTGCTTTAGCAATGTCCTGTTCAAAGAGAATTTGTGATTATGCAGAATTTATTGTTTCAGACAGCCCTAGGTTCAAATGCAACTCCCCAGAGGTGGAAAGAGATACCAGTGCACTCAACAGCCCTGTGGTGCCAGCTGCCCAAAGGAGGAAGAATTACTGTTCAGGTGGTAAGTCCCCAGTCAACCCAACTTCCCCACAGCCTCTTGCTTCTAGTTTACTTGAAGAACCCTTCCTCACAATGAATCCCCCTTTGATGTGTTTCACTATAAATAAAGCATTTGGGGGCCTTTTTACTTTGTTAGGATCAGACCCATTAGGTCTTTTCCACTCGTAAAGCCCTGGCTTCAGACACATTTCTTGTGACTTTTGTTTTTATTTCTTAATACTACTTTTTCCGTCTTTTATTTCCAGCTGGGCTGCACCTCTGACAGTTACTTATTCCCTCACCGCCCAGGAGGTGGCGAGAATTGTAATCCAAAATAAGTTCTTGTTTGTGTGCATGGAGGCTATAAATAACTTATTTTAAGCTATTTATTATTTTTTCAACAAATATGTATTGGAAACCTGCAAAACACTGAATTTTCTTCCAGGCACTGTGTGTAGAACTTATATAAAATAGAACCTCGGCTCTGAGAGAGGGGTATACTAAAAAATAAATTTAAAATTTAAATATATCACATGATGGTTCTATTGCTGAAAATAGAGATTGGATTTCTAAGACTTAAAAAAAAAATTGAGGAAGTGAGTATGGTTATTTTATGTAGTGTGATTAAGAAAGGCCTTTCTTACAAGGTGACATTTGAATTGATGGAAGTTGGTGAACAAGCATGGATATTTGAGGGAAGAGATTTTTTTGGCAGAGGAAATAGCAAGTTTAAATGCCTTGAGAATAACAGGTTCTTAGTAAGCTCAGTGAACAGCCAGCTCAGTCACTGTGGCTGGAATACAGTGAGCAGGGAATCTGGAGGTGAAAAGGGATCAGAGAGATTGAAAAACATGAGCAGAGAGGTCAAGGTGGGAGCCAGATTATGAAAAGATCAGATACCACTCTAAAGTTCAGTTTTAAGCATAGAAGTAGCAGTCTATACTGGTTTTATAGAAACACTGTGACATTTTTACTGAAATTAGATTATATGAAGGTAAAAGTGTGAGAGAATAAGTAGGAAGGCTACTGTAATCATCTAAGACATACTTCCAGTAACAAAGAGTATTTGCTAATGGATTGAACTTGAAACATGGAAGAACCAGTAGAAGCAAGGGCAATTTCAAGGCTGTGTAAACTGAAAAATTTTATTAAGTGTTGAAGGCTTGTGCCCTCCAAAATTCATGATAAAATTCTAATCAATGATGTGATGGTATTTAGAGGTAGGGCCTTTGAAAGGTGCTCAGGTAGAGCCCTCATGAATGAAATTATCGCCTTCATTTAAGAGACAGGAGAAAATTGTCTCCTGCCACGTGAGGACACAGGGAGAAGAGGACATCTGTGAGCCAGGAAGTAGTTTCTCACTAGATACCAGATTTGCAAGTGTCTTGATCTTAGGTTTCCTGGTCTCCAGCCCTGAGACAAATATACTCTGCTGTTTGTAAACTGCCCAGTCCATGGTACTGGGTTACAGAAGCTCCAGCTCACTAAGGCAAGGTTTTTGGACATAGTGATCAGAAGATTTGATGTCTTGGGTTTCAGTGAACAGGAATGGATGTGAAAATCCTGCATTCTATTTTGTGGGTGATAACTTTGTGGGCACAAGATATCAAAACAGGTACAAACCATAAAAAATATTTGCATTTTAAGTTATTTACATTGTTGGAAATGTTACTCATAACTTGCAAACTGGCAGCATTCTCTTCTTTTGTGATATTATCTCTTGGTTAAAAGCTAAGAAATTACTTCCATAACAAAATTTAAAACATTGGTAATAACTTGTATGTGGACATTTGTGCCCCTACCATTCAGTAATGGATAAATTATTCTTAGGCTCACCATGCTTCTTCATATAATTTATTCTTCTTGTATTGGATTCTAAACCTATGTGTTATTTTTGTATTTTTTATAAAGTCTGAATGCATGTTATTTGTTTTATATATAAGAGTAATTTTGACTAATAAAAACATTACACTATGTGTAATCCTCTGAAGATAATCTTTTTTTGTGTAATGTCATGTAATTAAGATTTATGAATTTTTTTCTTACTATTCTTTATTATTTTAAATGATATACGAAACTCTTTGGTGCATACAATAGATTACTTATTCACTCTTTTGGCTATGCATATTTGGAATTATTATTTGCAACTTTAATATGCCGTGGATATGTTAACATCAACTCTGAATTTTAATGTGTATAAACTTCATTACTGATACTCCCCAATACTCCTCAAATCTACTTTGTTCTATTGTGTTTAATTGACAATCACCATTTGTTAGTTCTTAGGCTGAATATTCTTGGTATGATCTTTTCTCTCTCACTCTCTCTCTCTCTCTCTCTCTCTCTCTCACACACACACACACACACACACACAAACTTCCACATCTGCCATGTATATATCTTCTGCCACCTTTAACTTTGGAATGCAGTAATTTTAACTGGTGTTTTCAAATTCATTGTCACACCCTCACTACTTAGTAACTAGACTACTTTGCTCATAAGACCAAAGATCTGATGCATTAATGCCTTAGACAAATTTTATAGATTATCAAAAACATTTATTTCAAGGATCCTAAGAATTACAGAATAACCATCTTCTACCTTGGTCAAGTTTCTTTCATTTATTTTATCCAGTCTCCTCACAGAAAACACAGTATACAATCAAAAATCCTAGCCATGTCATGCCAGTCCTATTTTAAAATCCCTACTTTTAATGGTTCTTTTCTCCCATATTACAATTTAAACATAACAAAGATGGGCAACTTTCATGCACTGACTTGTCTCCAAGAGCTGGTATGCACCTGGCATAAGGTAGGTGCTCAGTAAATGTTTTCAAAACAATGGAATTAATTAATAACACTTGTTCTTTCTTGGAATATACATTTAGGATTCTTAAAATAATATATTTTGTTTGACAAAATAAATAAGCAAGAAGAAAAATTTTATTTTGTTATTGCTTAATTAGTACTGGTAGTATAAATTTTAATGTGTAAAGTATTGTATATTTCCTAAACTTTAAAATAAAATGCCTGGGGTTTAAATATCTGCTCCTTCCCTTCAAAGAACAGGGAGAATAAATTTATCTGTGTATAGAATCCAATTTTATCTTTCTTTATTTACCTGTGAATATTTTTAAAAGTCATTCTGCATGTCTTAATATTTTTTATGAATCTGTTCAATTAAAACATTTTAAAATTGATTATCTTTATGTATAACTGTAAAGCACCAGTTTAAAAATAGATAAAAAATAAATAAATAAAAGGAAGCCCAGTAGAATATAGGATTGGGAACAAGGAGAGGGAAAGAGAAAGTACTAGGAACTGAAATGGAGCAAATTATACTCCATGTACCTATGATTATATCAAAATGAATGCTACCATTATGCATCAATATAATGTTGTTATAAAAACATGCAACTACTCTTGGAATGCTTTTGAGTTCTATTGAATAGATTTCCACATAAATCAATATTGGCAATACACTATTCTTATGAACATTTTTAATTCAATTTGTTATACATGTAAATTTCCTACTTTCAACTCATAATTTTAAACAAATATAATGAAACCCACTTGATCTTTGTGGGATTTTCATATCATATATTATTTAATTTTGTTTTTGATATTTGAGCCAAGAGCTTCTACTTGTATTACTTATTAAATCTGTCTATCCAATCCTTGTTTTGTTTTGATTCAATTGCTGTTTATTCACTACTGATTTAGCTATGCTACTATAAACTTTTCTCTTGGCATCATGAAACATTTTTTAAAGTTTTTAAACAAAATTCCTAGTATTTTATACCTATTATTTGAAATTTGGAAGATACATTAACACCATATAAACACAAAGTCTGTATTTTCAAATTAAGACCATGATGATATTTTTTAATATCTTCTAACTTTGAAAAATTAAACTTTTTTCATTCAGATAGTTTATTAACAGATGGAAAATGCTTAATTTTTCACTTAAAATAAATGTAATATGTTAAAAATAAATATGGTTAATATAAGCTGGATAAACTTCTAATTAAATATTTGGGCATGGAATATAAAGTGCTTGCTTAGCATTAGTGGGGATCTGAGTTCTCTTCCCAACTCCAAAATAATAATGATAATTGTCATCGTTGTCTTCATCATCATCATCATCATCATAATTACATTGTTATTATTATTACTAGTAGTAGTAGTATTGGTTGTTGTAGTATTGAAGAATAGTGGTCTTGGATTACAGTTCAGAAAGGGGAAGTTTTTCCCATTCTGCCTATAACAACAAAGAACTATATTCTATAGTGTGTACGTAAAATGATAACATAAAATTATATTTTGAAAAATAAAATAACCTTTTGATACTAATGTGTGAGAACAAAAGAACAGCATAAAAATTGAATTTGTGCACTCTCTTAGTGGGGATATTATGGGGCATGATAAACGAGCATAAAATGAGTCCTCACCCTGCCTTGAGTGGGCAGGGCCAGTGCACAGAAACTCCTCAGCAGGAGCACAGAAACAATTCTTCTTTAATGAGAATTGACACCTCAGTAGGAGAATATGATATGATGAATCTCAAACAGAATGATTGATTGAACGTTGGAGTTTCTCTGTGACTTTGTATTCTGTTTAATTGTATTTACACTATGTAAGTTTTAAAATATGTTATGTTTAAGATCAAAATAATTTAAAAGTTTGAAAGAAATAAGTTTCAGGCAGTAAATTTTAGGATAAACACCACCACTGATAGATAAGTGGATAGATAAATATGCACATACATATCCGTACATGTGTTCATATTTATATCTAATTTTAATTATATGTAGGTGATTACATGTATGTGTGTGTTTTAAATGCTTCATTTGGACAACCTAACATACATTTGTAATTAAATGTAGAGCTTTTTGCCTTTGACAGATTTACAGATAAAAAGAAAATAAAAAATTAAAATATTTTGTGACATTAAAGTTTATTTAAATTTTTTCAGGAAAAAAATTGTCTCATGCAAAAACCTTGATTTTGAATTAAAGATTAAAAGGTTGATAATTTCTCATAACATTCCAAACTTTGCTTTCCTTTATTATTGGTATATTTTATCTGCCACAATATTTTATTGAAATCATAAAGTCTCTGACACAAACGTTTCATTGGAATGTAAATAGTGAAAGTCCATTGATGCCACCAGCTTCAAATGAGCCTATTAAACTGAGGAGCAACTGCAAAATATCCTTTGGGGCCTTCTAAATTTTAGCATTGCACAAAGGATGACACAATTGTGTTAGGCACAGATGTTAATATTATATTGAAAACAGCTTTCATTTACCCTGTTATAATAAGCTATTAAGATATCCTTGGTTTTAGTTATTTTTCCTACTGGGATCACATCTTTGCATGAGATAAAAAGAGAAAAAAGAGTGAAGAGAAAGCATTGCGATTTTTCAGAGTATTTAGCTAGACAAATACGAAGAAAATTAAAGAATGATAGATAATACACATGTCACTTTTTCTTTGAGGAGGAAAACTCAGTATCTCTTTTATATTTCTGTTCTAATTAATTAAACATTATTGGATTAAAGCCAGATGTGTTTGTTAAATACAATTTAATATTTTTAACAAGGTGATATAAACTGTCTCCACTAAGTGTTTTTTTTCTGTTTTGTTTCTCACTTTTATTGCACTAGTAAGAATTTGCTTTTTTCAAATGTAAGAACTTCATTATAGAAATTTAGAGGTATTCTGGGCATATCTGAACTAGCAACATACACACAAAATCAGAAGAAAGGAAATGTGCAATCAATGTCATGCATCAAGGATACCAATAAGGGTCACATTGACTTATTTTACGTCCAGTTTGTGAGCAAAGATGCCAGTAAATTCTGATAGGAAGCTGCAGTCCTTTTGCTAAATTGCTATAATAAATTGTTATGCTCTTTTAAAATCTGGGAGGTGTCATGGGTGGGGGGATGTATAATCCAGGACTTTATAACTCGTGAAAATTAGCTATAAATTTAGGATATGAAGGGAGCAGCAAGACGTGTTTTTTTAAACTGTACTTGAAAAACATTTAATACTCATTTTATATCCTATAAAACAATATTTAATTAGCATATTAATAAGCAATATTACTGTATTGGTTATTTTAAGCAGTAGAAGAGTAAAGGTTGTTTTCATGCTAGATAATATATTTTTGCAAGCATGTTCTGTTTTTCAAATTTTTGTTTATATATATGTATGTATGTGTGTGTGTATGTGTGTGTGTGTATATATATATACATATATATATATATATATATACATACTGAAGTAAAATGATATAAGAAATGATAGTTAAAACTTGAAAATAATGCCTATTTAAAAGGACATAACCTTCATTTTGTCTTTCTCTATGTTATAGAAATCTTTTAAAAAAATAATATATTCATATATAATTTAATTTTAGTTTAAAAAGTAGAGACTAATATGTCTAAATATATATTTTATTAACCATTTATGTTGTGCCAGAATGAAGGGATGCATTCAGTTAATTGACTATGGGTGAGTCATTAATTTACCCCATGCAATGTGTACTAAAATTAAAGGGTATGGTATTTGTAGGTAAGGAAAGTAGTATTAAGAAAATTAAATTGACTTCCCTAATATCAAACTACCTATCTTAAAGCAGGACAGAGAACTTTGGGCATCATACTCATTTTTCAAATTAATATCTCATTTTCAAAACTCAAATTACAATATGAGTAAAGAATATTTTTTTAAATTCTACAATTTTAACATAATTCTTTAATAATTTCCACAGTAATGGCATATACATTTTAAATAGTTATTTTTTAAATTTCTTCCAAACATAACTCATTTACCTAGTTTCACTGTAAAAATGTCAAAATATAGGTAATTCTAAAGCTCATTTTTATCCTCTATTCCTCATATTTTTCCTTCACCCATAGTAACTTTTACTAGTTATTATGGATACATAATATGCAAATTTGTAATTTAGAGGTTTTTAAGAATAGCAATATTTATTTTGTTCACAAGTCTGTGGGTTTGCAGGTTTAAAATCTTGGGCTCAAATAACCCTAAGGCTGACTGACTTGCAGTTGATCATGGTGAGTGGCAGGAATGTTAGGTGTGAGTATGAGCTGCAACACTTGAACTTAGACTTTGCTTGTGGACTGGCCTTCCTCACTACATTGAGGATCATTTACAAAGTTGTCTTTGGAAAAGAAGAGAGCCAGACAGAAACTTTTATCTTCTTTTACAACTTAATTGACGGAACCACACAGTACCACTTGTGCGATATTCTTTTCATTAAAGCAGTCACAAAGTCACACCAGCTTCATAGGAAGGAAATATAGACTCCACATTTTATTAGAGAGGGAAATATTCTGAAAGTTCATAGGAGACCTAACTTGAGCATATTTGGAAAAGACATTTTGGCATGGTAAATCCTCTGGCCACAGCAATTTGTATTTTATCACATGCAAAATACAATCATTCTTCTCACAAGAACCACCAAATGCCTACTGACTTATGGCATTAGGTCCAGATTTGAGGACCAACCTGATCAGGTCTGAATTTATATAAGGCTCCTTGTGTGTACTTTCTTGAGTATAGTTTCCCTCAATCTGGGTTCAAGAGGCATGTTAAATACACTATAGTAACCCAAGTGAGATGCATAGGGTAGTCACTATATTGGTTCTACTTTTAAAAAGAGGAAATGAGAGATAGAGTTAAGACTCTGGTCCACATGAAATCTAGTCAGGTATATGTTGGCACAATGACTCATTCTCTTTTTCATTCTTGGTTCCTGTTTCCAAGTGTCCTTTCCTTTCCATAACATGTATCTCTTGTTTTTAGCTAAGTAGTTCTCTCATTTGGAGTTATCTAGGTCATTTGAGAATAATGTCGAGATTAGTACAAAGGAAATTTAAAACATACTACAACTAGGTTTAATGAAATAAAGTAACATATGGAATATGTGTAAAATGTGTAAAAAATATGTAAAATGTTAAACAAAATAAATTACAAAAAAGAAGTATAATAGTGAAAATATATTAAATAACAAATTCACTAAGACACTTAAAAATGAATGAAGTTTAAAAAATAATCTGAAACTTTATAAATAAATCAATGGGAAAAATGTGAAGAAAAACAGAATGGAGAAAAATTATAAACAGAGAATAGTAATGAATCTAAAATATATGTATTTGGAGTCACAGATGCCAAGAGAATAGAACAAATAATATGTACATTCTCAATATTTCACCTAGTATATATAATCATGTATCATTATGTATTTGCCAGATTTCCATTACTGTAAAAAAGTCAGTTTAAAACGCAGAAATGATTACTTTGGCTCACAGTATTGGAGGTTCCAGTCCATCACTGATTGACCTTGGTTTTTTTTTTTTTTTTTTTGGCCTATGGCAAGACAGAACACAATATAAGGGAAGGCATTGATTTAGGAAGCTGCTCTCTTTGTGGTAGCCAAGAAGCAGAGAGGAACAAGAAGTATTGAGGATTCTAGTATAAACTTCAAGGCTCTGAGCCCATGACCTAAATTCCTTTTACTAGGTCCCATTATCTAAAACTAGCACCACCTCCCAATAGTGCCATATGCTTGGGATCAAGTCTTCAACTTAAGGCCTTTTGGGGATGTTCAAGATGTAACTAGAGTATGTGTATACACTATTATGTTTGTAATATATGCATTAGTATTTCCCATTATTCCTCATAATGTATATATTATAATGAAAAGTTTTAGATTTCCAAAACAGTTCCTTAATATACATATCATTCCTTATGTACATAAATGATAAATTTAAGTAGCTGTTTTTCACACAGTACCAGAGATTACAGAAGACACATAACTTTTATGTAATATTTTGTCAAAACTGATTCATGTAATCAACTCTTCCTCATTTGAGTGTCTCAACTGGAACTATGTCTAGTACCAATTCACTTTTTTAAATTCAAATTAGAAAAACTACTATTTCCCAATATTTATTTCATATAATATGTATATGCACATAATGTATATATAATTATATTACAACATATAATGTACAATATACATAAATCTACCAATTTACCTAGTAGCAGAATGGAGTTACAATAATGAATCAGAATAATTCAAAATAGACCAATAGAAAAAATAGGAGATAGATCAAGAATACAACACTGCTAGGAACGACTACTTCTTTTTGCACTTACAAACTTAAAGAGAAGAAAACGAAGCCCAGGATTTTAAATTCTTCTGTAGTTCAGAATTTGAATGATCCCTTAAAGTCACATGTTCAAAGCTTATTCTGCAGATGGTGCACTTTTGGCAGGTGATAAGACCTTTAGGAAGTGGGGTCTACTGGAAGGAATCGTCCCTGGGGGCATGCCTTTGACTGAGTAGTAAAGGGTGAACAGCTTGGTTCTAACACTTGCTCTGCTTCAGGATACTTTTCCTTGTCATGAGTCCAAAAGCAACAGAGCCAGCTGACCATGTGAAACCTCCAAAAACATGAGGTAAAATAAATGTTTGCATTATCTACTTTGGATACATAACTTAAAGGAGAAAAGTTGACTAACACAAGTAACATCATTCACTCAGAGCATTAGGAGTCTTGAATGATTTCCTAGTAAAACATATTCTCTTTTTTAATCCTTAATCAATGTCTGATCCTGGCAATTGCTAAGTTAAAACTTGGTTTTTAAAATGCAGATCAACATTGATTTTTACACTTAATTAATAATTAGAAATTGCATGTATTTGTATTTATAGGACACAATATGATATTTTTTATCTATTAAATACATTGTAGAAGGATTCTGTTCACATAAAATATCCATCATTTCATCAAATTATCATTGATTTGTAGTAAAAATATTGACATTATTTATTTTTGAGTAATAATTATTGAGGGTGTCTTTTATATGCAAAGCAGTATGCCAGATCATGGAAATAAAATAGAATTCTTAGTGTGAAGGAGTTAAGTAGGAATGAACAAAATAAAGGGGAAAATTCTGTTATTTCAAATGTTAAAAAGTACTATGCAGAAAAATAAAGCTTAGGGGTTTCCATGGTTTGTATTTAAGTTTATCTCACATTTTCATCCATTGGTATCTTTGTTCTCAATATGATAATGCTGAGAGTTGGTGAGATCGTTTAGAAGTGGGACCCAGGACAGGTCATAACAGGCATCATCCACAGAGTGTGTAGTAATGTAGTTCTTGTAAAGAGATTTGATTCTCAAGGGAGTGAGTTGTTATAAAGCAGCAAGACAGGATCCTTCCCACCCTGTGACATCCTGTCTTGCCATGTGATCGACCCCTCTTTCATGTATTCCACCATGGAGCCATCTACCATGATGAGAGAGAGCTTAGGGGCCCTACCAGAAGATAAAATGGATGGGTGCATCTGATCTAGGACTTCTGAGCTTCCAAAATTGTAAGACAAATAGAATATTCTAATAAAACACCCAACTTCAGACATTTTGTTACAGTAATGGAAAACTGGATAATGCAGTTGATGTATAGTTATCAGGTAGGTATACATTATTCTCTTAATGTAAAAATTAAATACATTTTATGATTTATAATCCTGTTTTCCTAGTTAAAGTTTTATTA
Organism: Urocitellus parryii; assembly: GCF_045843805.1. Taxonomy (NCBI): domain Eukaryota; kingdom Metazoa; phylum Chordata; class Mammalia; order Rodentia; family Sciuridae; genus Urocitellus; species Urocitellus parryii. Next base: position 126,520,383 of record NC_135539.1, on the reverse strand, counting down.
ATTCAGATTAATTAATGGCATTCTATTGTGGATACATTATATTACTTGTTAGAAACTTAGGGGAGGATATTTTCTATTTTGATATTTGAAGACTAGGTGAATGATTTTATTTAATAATATTGTACTAAAATTTCCTGCCACTATATTTAGCTGCATCATAGTATCAGTGAAATAGATATTATTATCAAAGAAAATTTTTTTTCAATTATTTCTAATTTTTTTAATAGTTACACATGACAGTACAATGATCTTAACAATTCATACATTTGAATCAAATGGGGTATAATTTCTCATTTTTCTGATTGTACAGGTTGCAGAATCACATTGGTCATACAGTCACCTATATACATACAACAATAATAATGTCTATTTTATTCTGCTGCCTTTCTATTACAAAGATATAGTTCATGTATCATAATACACTTTTTTAGTCAAGACTAAAAACTAAATCATCTTTCATCTACTCAATCTTATCTGCAATGGATATACTTGGTATAAGTTAAATAAAATATATAAAGTCAAAAAGTCATATAATTTAGTATAATCTTTGTGCTTTCATTAAAATAAGAAATATTAATATATTAAAATTAAAAAGTATGTTTAATGTAATTATATGTATTATTTGACATGTCATTAATACATGCACAGGTGTTTATATGAACTAAAATATTCATAAGCTTTTCACTATAAGAAAAATATTTGGTGGAGATACTAAACTAACTATATATAATTTGCTAAAATTTTATCTTTTTGAAGAGAGGACCAAAAAAAATTTTATTTAGAACTTATAGGTCAAAACTGAAGATTCTTTACAGTATTGCACCGGAGGTCTCCGTATTTATAAATCACTGTTTTTTTGTGGTTCTGGGGATTGGACCCAGGGCCTTCATGTGAGGCAAGCACTCTACCAACTGAGCCATGTCCCCAGCCTTAAATCACTGATCTCTGTAACAAGTACCCTGTCACTATAACCATAGCTGAGTGAGCAGATAGGGGTGGTGGCATTCCAAAGGAGCTGATCTGTAACTATAAGAGGGCCTAATCATTTTCATGTATAGATTTGATTATAAAAGGATTCTGAAGTACAGAGCATCTATAAAAATTTAGGTCATAAAGGCTTTTTATATTTTTTAATTAGTTGTTGATGGACCTTTATTTATTTATATGTGGTGCTGAGAATCGAACTCAGTGCCTCACACATGGTAGGCAAGCACTCTACCACTGAGCCACAACTCCAGCCCCATAAAAGGTTTTAATTCTCAAATAGGAAACAAAGTAGATGATTTGCTGATATAGGAGTGGAGAAAAGAAAATGAGTTGAAGCCATGATGTGTCAGAGTCCAAGATAAAAACAGAAGTGTGAAGAAACTTAATTGTGGGAGATAGCTATGCACTTCTGCTGTGGAGGTTTTCTAGAGATATTTCTTTTTTTACAATAACTTTCAAGATTTTGAAAAATAGCACTGTTTGATGCCTGGAATAATGCTGATTAAGATTATCTACCATGAGAAAATTTTCTGTTATTTTGTTTTACTATATGTTTGTACAGAAACTAAAAATTAAAATGTATGTGGATTTTTCTGTACACTATATTCTAAAAATTATCCCAAGTGTCTTAGTCAGCCACTTAGCTAATTATCATTAGAAAGTTCACAAAAGTTTGTTATTTCAGACCTGAGCCAAACCAAATTTGGACAAAATATAGGCTTTAAAAATCACTGTGATGCCAGGTTACTAATCATAATTTTAGGATCATCACATAATGTTTCTTACTCATATTGCCCAAGGGAGACTGAACATGCAGATTGCTGCAAACGGTACTACATGACTGCCTAAATGCAGCCAGAAGGCATCCAATTCTGATACCCTACTGCTTTTGTGTTTTGTAGTTAAGTAATTAAAGCAAAGTACATTCAAATTAAATTGCTTTTAATTCATATGTCGTTTATCTTGAAAAAAAGAATTTTAACAACATTTTTGAAGAAACTACTTAAATTTATAATAGCTTAATAAAAAAAGCAACAATAAGATGAACACAGCTAGTCCTCTAAGCTATTACCTTCTGCCAACCTCTCTGCACTCTGTGCCAAGGGCTTTATCAACATTGTCTTACTTAATCTGCACAAACATCTTTGAAGCTAAGCATTATTAACTGACTTTTGTTTTGTTTTGTTTTTACAGATGATGAATCTGAAACTTAGAGCAGTGGAATAGTGTGCTCAGTGTAACACAATTATGAAATGGCAGGGATATCAATGAACCCAGACTGGTTTGACCTCCATGCTCATGCACTGAACCACCTCATTATCCTGACTTCATGCTTTGTAAAGCATGATATGGTATGATATATGCATTGCTTCAGTTGGCTAATTCAAAATAATATGAAGTAGGTCTTACTAGTGTTATCACCATCCTACAGATAATAAAATCAAGATACAGAGATTACACTAAAAACAAAAAATTATTTATGGAACCATACCAAACTATTTCAAAAAAACTTTCATATTACTGTAATTTTTCCATTAGCTATATGTAATTTTTTGGCATGTTTTCTACTTTGATTAATTTTAGAATAAAAATTCAGTGATAATACAAAAGTTTAGAGCCATGAAATACCAGGTCCTATGTTTTCACATTGATAAAGAATAATGGAGGTAATTTCTAGCTTCTGCCAATTGTTTTGTCTGTCTAGCTACCAAAGACATTGATATAGATAATGTTGTCCACTGCAGTAGACATCAGCCACATGTGGCTATTTCATTTCAATTTAAATTAATTATAGTGACAAAAAATTAAAATTCTATTACTTATATTGGGTATATTTCAAGTTTTGCAAGCCATTTGTGGGCAGTGGTGAGTATACTTCATAGCATTGACAATGAACATTTCCATCATCAGAAAAATTTGTATTCAAAAGCACAAGCCTTGACACTTAAGCACATGCTGAAATATTAAATTGGGTTAAGATGCTTCTCAGGCTTCTGTAATTAAATATGCATGATATCAATGTCCTGCTGATGTGAGAATTGAGAAGAAACTCTATATTCCTAATGTATGGAAGATGCACAATTCAGTTTGACTTCAAACTTGTAAGTCTAATTTACATTACTTAGTAATTTGGCAATGAAATATAGCCTTAGTTTTGGTTGAACATTGGAAAGATTTTCATATTTCTCACTTCCTCATTGAAGATTATTTAATGAGAGCACTGTACATGTGTGTGTGTGTGTGTGTGTGTGTGTGTGTGTATTACAAAATAAGTGATTTGGAAATGTTCTAGTTCAGATTTCTTTGTAGTAAAAATATAAAATGACCATGGTGCATATTTTTAATCCCAGAGGCTCAGGAGGCTGAGGTAGGGGGACTGTGAATTTAAGGTCAGCCTCAGTAATTTAGCTTGGTCCTAAGCAATTCAGTGAGACCCCATCTCTAAAGAAAATACAGAAAAGAGGTGGGGATGTGATTTAGTGGTCAAGTGTCCCTCAGTTCAATCCCTGGTACCAACAAAAAAACAAAACCTCCCAAAACAGTATTATTAGCATTTTATGGTTAATTACCTTTTTTTTCACGATTGAAAAAATAATTATGAAAAACTAATTTTATATTAAAAATAATTAGTTGAAAAATTAACATTACTAGTGGACAAAAATATATTTAATATATCTCTCCCAAATATTAGAATTAAGCAACAAAATTTAACAAAAATCTCTGGAGATGGATACAAAAAGGAAGCAACAATATACTATGAAGTGAATATTTGTGTAACCCCCAACTCCATGTTGAAGTCCTAACCCCAAATGTGATGGTTTTTGGAAGTGAGGCTTTTGGAGTGGTTAGAAGATCCTGGGATCTTCTCTACTGCTTTCAAAGGTGCTAGGATATGATTGGAGTAGTGCCCTGATAACAACAGACCAGTGAGCTGGTTGTCTTCCTTTCTCTCGCCCTCTCTCCTCCTTGTGAGGATGCAGAGAGAGCAACAATAGTCTGCAAGACAGGGAAAGGCCTCTCAACAGGAAGAAAATTAGCTCGCATCCTGACCTTGGACCTGCTAGCTTCCACTACTATGAGAGAGAGAAACAAAATCTACTGTTTAAAGTATCCAGTTTATAATATTTTGCAATAACAGCCTGAGCAGACCAATACAGTTTGTAAGTAATATATAATAAAAAATAATGTAATAAATAATGTAACTAAAAAGCAGTTAAAAAATAGGAGCCATTAAGTTCTAAAGTCTATTATAAAAACAATGCCAATTTGTATTAGATCAAAAGGTAGACAGAAAAATTTAACAAGTTTTTTAAAAAATCAAGCTTAGGAAAAATTCCCAGCATTCCACTGAATAATTAATAGGCCTAAAATTAGGGAATTAAACTCAATCTAAATATAATGAGAGCCACAGTATATAAAAACTAAATGAAAAATGTTTAAAAAAAAAACTAAAGAAAAATGTTTCTTAGTAAATTAGCAACTCAGCAACAACCAAATTAATGTATAAATATTTCCAGAATAAACTATTAATTTTGACAAATTAATAATTAAAAATATGAAATGAAAAGAATCCCTAATAAATATTAAAATTGGCTTTTGGGGAATATTTAATGAATTCCTCAATAAGCAAATCAAACCAAATAATGGAGACTACTCAAGCTATCAGAAATGATAATGAACACACAAAGACAAAAAATTTTAGTCATCATAATTAGCTATGTTTGTAAACTCTGAATTAATTAGCAAACACACATCAATAGATGATTTTGAAAATTAAGGATAATTAATAACAGATACATTAACACTTAAACCATTCAAAACATAAATGTTTCCCAACTTCTGCACAAAAGTTGTTAAATAGCAAGATATAAAGTATATTTTTTATCCCAATAAAGATAATTTTAAAATTATTTTAACTGTCCTAAGAATGTTTCCAAACTCTTTAACAAATCAACAAATGCCAAACTCTGTCACAGAAAGCATAACAACAACAACAACAACAAAAAAAAACTGCTTCAAAATGCAGTTGAGCCTCGCCTATATCTATCTATATTTTAAGTAAACTATGTGTGGTTATAATTCAGCAAGACATAAAAAGTAAAAAGGACACAGAACATAAGCCAATAAAGTATAAGAATGCAAATGATTTAATATTAGATAATAAATACAGTTTCTTATAGTAATGAAACAGATCACATAAAATGAAATAAAGTACATTATAATATCACCAGATTTTGAAAAGAAGGTAAACACTCCAATTCCTAGATTAGAAAAGTGAAAACTCTTCAAAAAATAACAGAGTATTCTCTCACGTACATATGTGCAAATGTATTTCTATATTTACATCTATATCTTAACTTATATTTTACTTCATCTACATAAATAGATAATATGTGTATCTGAGTGGATGTAGATGCAGCTAGAAACAATTCTCACCATTATTGTTGAAATGCAGGGTTTTTTTTTTTGACAAATCATGAAAAATTAGGTTTCTTTTGCTAGTCACACTTTTTTCAGAATGTGTCAGCAGGGTGGAAGAAAGCTTCTGATAACAGAGCTTATGAAGTTTTCTTTCTTGTGGAATAAAATGGTTAGCAAGCTGTACAATTCCTCAAAAAGTCCAATATGATTTGTGAGCACAGTTTCCAGGATTTTACATTTGCTTCACATTTGCCTGAAAAGCTTCAGTTAAATTTAAATCTCTACCTGTACAATGTCTTGTTTCTCAATATTTACTGTTGCCAGTAAAGAGAGAGAGAGAGAGAGAGAGAGAGAGAGAGAGATGAACTTGTCTATTGAACCATGTCAAACAAAGTGATATAAGATTATAAGATATCGACAGTGCCAATCCTCTCTGCTCCAGCTGAGATAAATCAACCGCTTTGTTACAGGTAAAATCACCTATGCCACTCTCGACCAAAAGTGGGAAGTTTCTAAACTCACAGAGGTATGGAGAAAAAAACAAAAGCATAAAGAAAAGAATGCATCACCCTGGGTGGTTTGAATTCACAGGAGTAGAATGTCAAAGATAGTATGGGGAAACACTGAATTTTGCTTACATTGTTTAGAGAGAAATTATACCAGGAAATGTGCTAATTCTACTATTAGACTTTTTGTGCACCTGAAAACTTTTCTACTTTAAAAACACTTGATGAAATAATAGTTGTGCCCACCCCCCAAATTCATATGTTGAAACGCAATTTCCAATGTGTTGATATTTGTACAGATTATGACCTGAAAGTAGAGCCCCCATTAATGTAGTTTTTGAACTTATAACTACTGGCCACATGGTGCTCCCTGACCCCCTTCCGCCATGAGAGGTTATAGGGAGAAGACAGCTTTCTACAAAGAAGAATGTGGGCCCCTACTAGACACCAAATGTGCCAGTGCTTTTGCAGTGAACTTCCCCACTTGAGAAGGGAGAAATAAATCTCTGTTGTTCATAATCTTCCCCGTCTCTGTTTTTCTATTATATCATCCAAACAGATAAAATGACTTGTTTTTCCAGATTTTTACTGTAGTGTGCCTAGCTGCTTTTTATTTTTATATAACCTCAGTGATTCCTTGATTATATTCTTTTGTGTTTTATTTTATTTGCTTTGTTAAAATTCTTAACCATCTTCTCTCCAAATATTTCTTTAACTCCATTTACTTTTTCTTTTCCTCCTGGGACTTCATTTCAAGTATATTGATATCATTTGTTATTGATCCGTAAATACTTCCCGTCATCTAGTGGATGCTTTATTCTAATTTTCTTTTTAATTCTATTAATCTTTATGTTTTATTTCTGATGATTATAATTGTTCTGATTTCAAGTTCTATATTTTTTTCTGTTTATTTGTTTGTTTGTTTGTTTTTGCTTTCGGTCACATATACCAAAGATTCTGTTAAAGATCTTCTTAATTTCTATGTTTCTAAAGTCTTTGTCTTAATATTGACATTTTGTTCTTTGTTCAGTGTTCATCTCTCCAAAGATTCCCTATGAATTCATGTGTGTGGTCTACATTCTCCACTAAATAATTTAACATCTTAATCAGTTACTAAGAAGTTTTTTTAATTAGCTTTTATGCCATATTGCTGCATAAATTATTATCACACACTAAGCTGTTTAAGAACATAGCCATTTATTCCAAATTTTTTGGTAGGTAGAAAGTCCTGGTATAACGTAACAATTCTCTGCATCGGGTCTCACAAGGCTAAAATCAGTTATCAGCCCAGAATATCATTTTGTCTGAAATTGGAAATTGCTCAGTCTTGTAATTGTCCTGGTAGTTGCTACAATTAAGTCCATAGCAATTGTACACAGTATTGAAAATTCTACTTTCTGGCTGCTGTTTGAACTTGAGGCTAATCTCAGTTCCTCTGTTCCCTTAGGACCCATATACTACATAACCTTCTGCCATTTGATAGTATTCTCCTTCAAGGTCTGGATGAGAGTCATGTTTAATTAAATCTCTCTCATTCATTTTAAAGGCTCTTCTGATTAGGCCTGGTCCAGCCAGGATATTTTGTGTATATTTAAGTCAATTAATTATAACATAATCATACTAATGATAGACTATCAATTTCAGAGTTTCCATATACACTCAAGGCGTGGGAGGGGAGTATATGATGTGTGTCCACAAGGGAGCAGGAATTATAGGGACCGTCATAGAATCTTGCTGGCCGTAAGATGACTATCCTCACAACCTCAGGGTTTGCATTTTTCCCATATGCAAATGTATTTGCAATTTGCAGACTTTGCTCACTCTCTTTTTTTCTCTCACTCTGCCTGATTCAAAACTTCTCTTGATTTTTATTATTGATTCAAAAAGATAATCAGTGGCATATGCTGCATTCTTCTTACAGATTTCACTCCATGTCTCCAATTTCTATCTAGTCGGACATACAATTTTCCTTCATCCAATTCCAACCTTCTGACCTGCAGGCCTGTAAAGGAGCCAACTTTGGCATCTCTATGACTTAGGGTAACTGAGGGAGAATAGTCTTTAATCTCTTCTATGACAGCCTAACCATTCCTTTTCCTGCATTCCTCTTTTCCTCTGCCTTGGTTTTAAAGATGTGATTCCTAAATTCTGCTTTTAAAGCAGAAGACCAAGAAAATGCCCCACAGAGCATCTACCACAATCTCTGAACTCTCCCCAAAAATATTTTCTTTACTCCTACCATCTCTTTATATACTATTGGGATCCTGATCCTGAAAATGTGCTATGTTGGTAGATGATTTCCTGAATTTTATTCTTAGAGAAAGCTCTGAAGAGGGAATGCTAACCATAATTTTACCTCCTCTCTGAATTTAGAACATGGTTCTTTCATCCCATTTCCCCCTTGAGTGGCAAAACCTCACTCCACATCCCACTCCACTTACATATAGTATAACAGATTATTTTAAGAATCACTTTAAATGGATACTTTATGATTTAGAACTGGAAACCAAACAAAAAGTGAAATTCACTTTTTACTCTGCATCCATATCATACTAAATTTTTCAGTGAAAGAATATATTTCTGAGTATTTCCTTTGTTTTGTAAGACTGAATTCTTTTTCATAATCATATGCTTCAGGAATGGATTAAAATGTGATTGTGGTTGTTTTATTAACTGTTGCATGGTAAGAAATTATAATTTGGAGGCTATAATTGACTATAAACAAATGGTAATCTGGGAAACTTTGATTAAATATGAAACAGTTAAAGATATATAAAGTATTTCCTCACCTATGTTGAAGAACAGAGTTTTCAATAGGCGCTCTCAATCTCCATTCAGTATAACTGAGAAGTAATGAAGAACTATTTGCAGTACATATTGGGGGTAAAATTTAAAAATCATTACTAACTTCTATTTACTTTCTTTACAGATTTTCAAAGATAATTTATTTGTGGTCTATCCTAAGCAGCATCACCTTTAAAATGGCTTTTAAAAAAGTTGTAAAGAGATTTTCCATAGTTAATAACTTCTATCAACATAACCATAGCAATGGGAAAAGGGGTTGCAGTGTATTAACTAAAATGGATAAGATTTTTTTTTCTTAAAAATTCAGGAAGGGGCTGGGGATGTGGCTCAAGCGGTAGCGCACTCGCCTGGCATGCTTGCAGCCCGGGTTCGATCCTCAGCACCACATACAAAACAAAGATGTTGTGTCCGCCAAGAACTAAAATAAATAAATAAATATTAAAAAATTCTCTCTCTCTCTCTCTCTCTCTCTCTCTCTCTCTCTCTTTCTCTCTCTCTCTCTCTCTCTCCTCTCTCTCTCTCTCTTAAAAAAAAAATTCAGGGAAATTTGTATATCTTAGCCACTGGTGTTTCCTACATTTTTATATGCCTTAAGTTTTTCAAATGAGGAATTTTCAAAAGAAAAACAATTAAATGCATTAATATAAAGTAAAAAGTTCATTTATAATAATAATTCAAATTCTTCAATTAGTCATAAGTATAATTATAAGGGATTAAAATATAGTCAAAATATGATTGTATTAAAATTGAATTTCAATTATTTTAAATCTAACTGAACTATATATTTTCTTGGGGTTAAGTTATTAAATAATATTAGAAAGAGAGTACTCAAAGAGAAATATAATTTTCCTTTTAAAAGGTATGTTACATTGCAATGACCTTAACTTGAATGCAAATTCATAACTAGAAAGTGGCATAAATATTTGGAAAAAAGGTTTTTAAGTTTCAATAATTTTGTAGTCAATGCATGAGAGGAAGCAACTAAACATTCTCCAAAATATTATCAACATAAAGTAACTAACAAATATACAAAATAGGTAAATATGCATGTAGCTACACATGTTAGTATGCCAAAATGTCCAAGATTTTCTCCCATTTCTGTATGAATGCTATGGTTTTATCTAACTTTGTAACTCCTCCAATCAAAATGCAATTTATCTATACAAACTGATGGGTCATGTGCTGCTGGCCAGGTTGAAGAGCATTTAGCATTTTCAAACAATGCCAATTAAAATTTCAAAAAAATAACAAGTTTGAAAACTATTCCTATTTTTTGAAAATAGAAAAAACATATATCATAAAATTGAACAGGTAACCTCTTAGGTATATGTGTAAGAGAATTGCAAACTTAAGTACATGAAAATTTATGTAGATGTTTTTAGAAACTTTATTCATAAGTGCATAAAAACTGGGTATAATCTTCAATTTTTCAAGCTGCAAATGCATAAGCAAACTGGTAAATCCATTTATGGGAATACAGGTGAACAACAAAAGGAGAAAAACAAAGGAAAACTATTGCTATATTCACAGTGTAGATGAATTACAGAAAATCAGGATCATCCTCAAACTGATAATGGACCCAATAATACAATAATATAGTGATTGCACAAACACACACACCTGAATTAACATACACAAACATACATACCTTCATTTAACCTAATATTTAATGCTAAGGAAACGGAACATTTTTCTCTGCAGTAAAGAACAGATAGAAGATGTATATTGTATCCACTTCACAACTTTCTTTCAAAGTGCCATTAGAGGTATTGCCACTGGAAAAACATAAAGTGTAAAATATAAGAAAGAAAATGTATAATGACAGCAAAGAGAGAAGTAAATGTCTTAAAACATAGACATTAATACAATATAACTAAAAATCCTATGTAGAATACAAAAAAAGTTACTGCCACTAAGATCAATTTAGCAAGACCCCAGAATACAAAAACAGTTCAGTACATGATATTTAATATCAATACAGTAAAAACACATACTTGAACAACAAAATTTGAAGAATGTTATTTAGACTGTAGTAAAAATAAACAAAATTTTAACCAACTATGTCTCAGACCTGTCATTCTGTCATTGAGAGAACTAAGTATATAGAATGATACAGAATATGCAAGGACTCTGCAAATACATGCAATACGTGTAATTGACATATTTTCTTCAGCTACATGTATATACTCAATACAATGTCAATGAAAATTCCTTCAGGATATTTTTGTGAAAATCAGTGTATTGATCTAAACTTCAAATGAAAATGCCAATCCATACAGATTAAATATAGTTTGCAAAATAAGAACTAGCTGGAGGACTTCTGCCATGTGATTTCTAGAGATGCATCTATAGTAATCAAGATGGTATGCTGTGTCATAAAGGTAGATTCAGACAAAATAGAAAAAATAGAAACTCTAAAATTACTTAGTAGTATAAGCTCAGCTGATTTCTACAAGGTAGACAGGCATTTCAACAGTAGAAAGCATTTATTTCAATAAGTGTTACCAGAACAACCTTGGAGGGGTAAAACCTCAGTCAATACTATATTTAAAACAACTTGAAACAGGTAATAGAACTAATGTGTAAAAACTAATAGCAATATCACACACACACACACACACACACACACACGTGTGTATATGGTATATATTTGATATATAAATTATATATAATTATTATTTTTTTTTGCAGATGACACAGGAGAAAATCTTGAACTTAAAGTAGGCAAAGGTGTTTTATGACACAGCAAATGAAACCTTGAAAGGAAAAAAATTAAAAGTTTGAAGATGCCTGGGTTCAAACTCTAGTGCAACAGGAAAAAAAATAGCTCAGAGAATTCCCACATATCAAGCACATAGTTTTTGTTTATAGAATCCTATATAAGTATGGTATATTTCTTAAAATTAATAAACTCATGCAGACATGTTAGTTTTAACTAAAATCTATGCTTCAATCAAGTTTACTTAATTTTGACCTAACACCAACTTTTTGTTCCAGGCATCCAGCCAAGTGCCATATTATATTTAGTAATCATGTTCATTCAGCTGCTCTTGGCTGGGATAGTTTCTCAGATTTTCTTTGTTATGGGAAGCCTCCATAGTTTTCAGAAGTACTTATCAATTATTTGGGGAAATGTCCCTGAATGGAAATTTGTCTGCTGTTTTTCATATGGTCAGACTAGGATTTTTTTACATTCAGGAGAAGAGTGCCCCAGTAAAGTTCCTTTTTCATCAAGGATGCATATTAGTCACATAACTTTTCTCCATTTTGCTAACATGGATTATGCGGCTGAAATAATTTTATATATATATATATATATATATATATATATATATATATAGAGAGAGAGAGAGAGAGAGAGAGAGAGAGAGAGAGAGAGAGAGAAATACAAATGCAAATGCATCTATATATAACCATCTGTATCTCTAGGAAACAATTGGATAAATAGCTAGACCCATGATTGCTAAAGAAAAATCTATGTTCAGCTTTAAAAGAAACTGTTAAATTACCTGCAAGGGAGTTATATTATTTTGTGTTCCCACCAGCAATAAATGAAGTTGACTATAGCTCTATACTCACACTTTTGGGTTTTGACACTTTCAGTAAATTTGTACTATAGTATGATCACTGTTGTGTTAATTTACAGTTCCATAATGACATATGATGTTGAACACCTTTGCTATTTGTGATGTTTACATCTCTTCTGGTGAATTTTCTTTTTAAATCCTTCAAGTTTTTTGAATTATATCTTGTTTTATCAGTGTTAGATTTAAAAGTTTTTTGTATATTTCGAATCCAACTCTTTTTCATCTATATGTTTTGCAAGTTTTACATTCACTGACTTGGATTTCTCCTCTTTCAACACCGTCTATCACAGCCAGAATTGTGTAATTTTAATGAACTTCAACTTACTGTTATTTTCTTTATTCATCTTGCTCTGTTGTCATATTTTAAAATGGATCCCCATGTGAGAATATTACTTGGACCTTAATGTTTACAACCTGGTGTGGTTCCCAGTGGTTAAATTCATGAATTATGGTAACCTCCAAAGATTGCAGCAAATAAATTAATAACTACCTTCCTACATCGGAATTTACACTGAGCCTTCAGAACTTTATCAAAATCACCATTATTTTACCAATTCATGGTTCTAGCACCTTTGGCCCCACAAGGAGAGAACTTAGCTCTGACTCTCTAGATTCACCTATCTTATGGTTTCATGGTGGCACTTTGCCTTGCAAGTTAAGAAAAAATAACTGATTTTCATTTTATTGAGCTTTTTGTTTCTGAAAGAACCTCAATGATACCTTCCCAATTCCTCATATGTTGGAGTTAAAATCAGAAGACTGCAACATTTTTGCGGGTGTATAATTTATAACTTAAAAAGAAAAGAAAAAGATATTTTAAACAAATTATCAGTGAGCAGCATAATATACATCATTGTGGAAATACCTGACAAAAAAAGGCAATGGGTATGGAATCTTTAATGAGCATGAATTCTGCCTCAGCATGCCACTCTCTGCATAAAACACTTGGTCCATTTAGGAAATGCATCATGATATCCATGCATGTCATGTTTAATTTATTTCTTTTGTCAGACAATTGCATTTGATGGATTCTCTTTAAAATAACCTTAAAATACCACTGCTCCATAAATATTAATAAATAAACAAACACACCCTACATATAAATTTATTATAAACACAGTTAATGAGATTTTTCAAAATTTATCTGCCAATAATGTCATCATTGGTAAATAAAACAAAATTTAAAAATAAAAAAAGATTTCAACTTTAAAAACCCTGAAGCTTTATACCAACTTTGGCTGTTAATGTGCATACTTTCAGAACTTTTCATTTTTTTTTCCATTCAGAAATACTCAACTGTTTATTTATGCATTAAGAGGAAAATAATTTTGAGTGATTATATTCATATATTTTATGTTTGTTGTGTAGAGTTCACAAACACCACAACCATTAGACAATAAACATAAACAGATTTGCAGAAAAATAAAAACTAAAAACTTAAAGAGGAGAAATAACACATCTACTCTTTCTTATACTCTCATGTTTAACAAGTTTCCAGCAAGGATGGGACCTGCTGGGCTTGCAGGCTCAATTCAGCATTGCCCTAAGAATATTATGAAAGTGAAGATCCCACCTCTATCTTAAATGTATATCTATAGGTTTACCTAGAAGGAACTAGGGAACACTTTGTTTACTGAACAAGGAATTTATCAATTGATTTTGCATCTTAAATTCCCTGGAAGATCGTGTTTGCTCCAACAATAGTTATATCAGATTCCCCAACTGGACTGCCTAGGTTCCCTTGGGCCAGTTCTCTAAGCCCCACAGGGAAAAGAAAACAAACAAACAAACAAACAAACAACAACAACAAACTAATAAAACTCCAGGTCTGCTCAAATTTGTTTCCCATCAATATGACTTTAAACATTTGAATATTTTTCTAAAACAATTCAGTCAAGACTGAAATATGTTGGTGTATTTACATTTTATTTTGTTTAAATGGAATATGCTAGGAGATATACAATTGAGGTAATCATTTTAATATTTCAAGGATTATCAGAGAAAAAAACAATATTCATGAAAAGGCCATAAATGTCAATATGTTTCTTTTCATTTCTATGAATTAGGAGTTGTGATAGTTGTAGGTAGATATTCCAATTGCTCCATGAACTCTATCAACGTGAATTTATTAAGAGAGAAAATACACATTCCCATTGAGTGTTGACTAAAACTGTTCTAGGCAAAATAGCTTTCTTCATTTACTTATTTCCATCTCTCTCTCCACTCATCTGTCCTCTTACTAATATATCTAATTTGAATCAAGTTTCATCCAATGTAAGAATGAGGCTAAAATATTTTTGATTCTTGTTTACACATTTTAAATTCTTCTATATTTTATAGTTGGAAAAGAAGTCAAATAGTAAATACCTGACAAGAATAACTTAGAGGAGGAAATATTTATTTTGGGCTCCTGATATCTAAGGTCTTCATATGAGGTTGGCCATCTACATTGCTTTGGGCCTAAGGTAAGATAGAACATTATGGCAAAATGGCTTGGTAGAGAAAATTTCTCAATTCATGGCTGCCAGGAAGCAGAGAGAGAGAGAGAGATAGAGAGAGAGATAGAGAGAGAGAGAGAGAGAGAGAGAGAGAGAGAGAGAGAGAGAAGGCCATGTACAGATACAGTGTAGGCCACACTTCCAATGACTAACTTCCTCTAGTCACAACCACCTGCTGAAAGTTACCACCCACTGAGTCAATTCATATTATTATTCCATTAAAAGGATTATTCCACTAATGAGGTTATAGTTTGCCTAATCTAATCATTGCTCCTCTGAGCATTCTTACATTGCCTAACACATACAAATTTTTAGGGACCATATAGACTAAAACCATAACAATAAGAATCTACTTTGATTCTATATCCTAGTTATTATAAATAGTGCAAAAATAAATATGAGTGTGCAGATATTTCTTTATTGTGAAATATCTGCACACTCATATTTACTGCTTTGGATTTACTGCTTTGGATATATTTATTTGGAAATAGCAGGATAAATTAAAAGTCATACTACAAAAATAGTTTTAAGTAAGATACATGGATCTGTTGGAGGAGTTTTTCAATGAGGACAAGGAAAACATGGGCTAAGAATTATGGTTCGGTGGTAGAATGCTTGCTTAGCATGCTCAAGGCCCTGAGTTGGATCTCCACCACCACAACACAATGAAAAAAATAGATTGGGAAGGGCTATTTATTCTGATAAGTTTACCAAATGAAGGCAGGAAGCTTCATTTTAGAAATTCAGAAGAGGACATTTGTTGATGTTGCCACTGCTGCATTTGATAGTAATAAGAACAACAACAAAAAAATAGAGTGCACCTTCAAACATATTGATAAGAATTTTAAGGGAAATCTATCTCTATCCTTTCATAGATTTAAAAATAACAAAGCTAAACAGAGAAAGCTCTATCAGTAAAAATTAATCATTTATAAGCATATAAGCTTTTACCTTTTGTAGCTGAAGACACTGCCTTAATTTTTTGTCTAGATTCTGCTCATCATCTATAAGTTTCAAAACAGTCTTCTGCAATATCTGCAGCTTGATTAAAAGCCCTAGCTAATTCCAGCAAGTCATTAGTCTTTTCTTACGAAATTTGCTCAAAGTTCACATTAAGAAATAAATCATTATAAATAGTTTCTATAAAAAGCTTTGCCTCATTCCAATAATTTCTGCAAAAGACTAGCTGCCTGGTTTATATGTTAAATGAGAATTTCTCTGTGATGTTGCAACTCTATCTTATTCTAGCATAAAAGCTCCAATCTAACCTGTGTTCTCCATGCCTGATGTTTTATCTCTGCCTCTATCTGACAATCACAGTCAGTTCTTGATCAGTGTCCATGATCAAAAATCATTATTCCTCAAATGCTAATACATTTTTAGAATAACAATATTTCATATCATGCACTAAAAGATCAAATGATTATTATCAAACTTCCTAACATCCAAAGTCTAACAAAACTCATGGTATACTTAAAGTAAAAAATGAATAACTGAAGAAAAATGAAAAACATACACTTTATTAGTAAAACCTAAAGAAGCTATAAAGGATACAGTACAAATTCTTCCATATTAAGCAATTTAACTGTGGCATTCTGTTAGTAAGTTATTATTCTCAGGTGGCTGATAGACAAACCAAGATCCAAAGTGAATAATCTAGATTTCTTAACTTTCTTCATATTCTGTATATTTGGCATCTAAACCTAGTGGAACTCCATGATCTCATTTATCTTCTGGGTACAAGCCATCACTACTTTTAATTCTTATACAAATAAATTTTCATGATTCTCTCATTTTATAGCACATTTTATAGGCAGCTACTACTTTCAAAATGTTTAGGGTAAGAGGAAGTGAAAAAATATGGCGAACATCTAAGACTGGTTTTAAAAACTTTGGGAAGTAAAGCTAGTATACATTCCACATATAATAATTTTCATTAATAAAATTAAAGTAGAAGAGTCTCAAATATTGATGACCAAAATTTACTTATATTGCCTCAACTACATTAAACCCATCCAGACTTGACATTAAGGAAGACTCTAATAGTCACAATTAAATTTAGTAGTGCTATGCCATACATTTATTCCCTGCCACCAAATTTCAAGTCAGTCATTTGAGATAAATAGGCAAACTTCCTGACTTAAAGAGCATTATATTTTGATCTTACAAATACAATTATTTAAAAGGATATATAAAAATAAATAACAGACATAACATTATTTTATTAAAGATATTGTTCTTAATTGGAAATAAAATCTGGGTTCTTCTTAAACTTTAATTGCTATCCATTTTTTATGATGATATTCACACATATATGAGAATATGCCCTGTGTGTTAAAAGATTTATTTTATGGAGAGAAAGGGCTACACAGCAGTAGTCATGAAATTCCGAAAACTTAACCTTACAATCCAACATAATCTGCCTAATAAGGTAGATAATTAATAGTACAATTATACTATATTTTAATGGGAACTGATGGTTTCCAATGCTTTCCATTCAACATGTAGAAATTAAGTATCACTATTAAAAATCTTTATGCATTGGCATTTCTAATGGTTGTTTTTACTTTAAAGTTTTGCATATTCAAATTTAAATGCCAATTTATTGATCATTCTTTAAATACTTCTTCAAGTTGATCTCCAGTAGCACTAAAATTAATGCTTTTAGAGAATTGTTTTATCTGAGAGGCAGCAGATTTCAGTATTTTAGGTAAAGAGCTGAAAGCCATTTTAATGCAGAAGAGTATCTTAATTAAAATGAAGGAACTATTTTGATTTTAATTTTCATAAAATCCATTTCCACTGTATTGATCATTTTACTGTTAATGACTTAAGCAATTTACTTTTAATTGTATGTGTGTATTTACTAGTTTTAATATTTTCATTAAAATATGACTTTTTTGAGTTTCTTCCATTTATAATGTGACATATGGCTCAAATAAATTTGTCATGTGTTCGGTTATGGAAAATATTTGTATTTAGTAATAAAAATAAATCCTAACATTCATTAAACATCTGACAAACAGTGCTCTTATCTAGATTGTATATCTCTAATTATCAATGGACCTAAAATAAATGTGGGTTTTAATCTGTATATTTTTCTTAAAAATATTTTTATGGAGATTTTTTGTCATCTCATCAAAATATGTTTCTATAATCTACAAAGTACAAAAATAGATCAAATTAACTTTTCTCAGTAAAAAGTCCTTTAAGTCATATAAATATAAAATTTGTCCTGAAATTTAAGAATCCTTTATTTCCAAACAATAACTTATTATTGTTTAATAAAATAGGAAATGTACTGTGTTCCATATGAAGATTATGGCTGGTATAGCTGTTATGATAATGTGATCTTAAATCATCCTAAGTGATTTTCTATGCTCTATTGATGCAATATTCATAATTTGCCTTACATTTTCATTTTTGTTTCAGAATTTGTTACATTATATCTTCACATCTAATTCACAGATGTGAAATCTGCTTTTCTTTTATGAAATGTTCTTAATTTTCTCTTGACTCAGTTATTTCATTTTTATTTGTAGATTTAACTTCAAACCCATTACCAGTTATCAACTAGACTTATTGTTTGCATTTAGTTGTAGAAAATATTTCTTATATGTGTATGATGTACATGAAGTTTTGTCTTTATCCTTGATTGAAATCATACTTTGTACTTTATAGAAATAAATAACACCTGACTTAAGGAAATAAATTATTGTAATGTGCTTGCATTTATTTCACCCTATTTTTGAGTTTTGTCAGATGATTAATGAATAATTAGATGTATTTATATTACTAATTTACTAATAGGTAAGCGTCATTTTTATTAAAGTCGATGATTTCACATCTAAATCAAAGAAAATTGATTAAAAAGGCTTTTTTGCATAAATAGTAAAAATGATACATAGCATCATATGCAAAAATGTACAAAAAGGGTCACTCAGCTAAAATTCTAAAAATAATAGTTTGATTAATTTACTAATGCATTACTATATCACAGTTAAATATTCACTCTTTTATAAATATTTTGTTTTATGATAAGTGGTAAATTTTAAGTTAGTATGATTCCATGATTGTCAGGTCCCTTAAGAAATTGTATTTTTTTTTCACTACTAGTGACTGAACCCAGGAGTACTCTATCACTGAGTTACATCCCCAGCCCTTTTTGTTTTTATTTTTGAGATAGTGTCTTGCTATGTTGGTGCCTCAAGCTTGTGATCCTCCTACATCAGCCCTCAAGATCTCTGAGATTACAATTGTGTGCAACTGTGCCCAGCAAGAAATTGGTTTTGTTTTAATTTTTACATTTTTTCCACAAAATAATCTTTTAAATGTCTACTATTTACTAGATATTTCATTAGGTCTTAGTAATAAAAAGGTAGCATGCATGTCTTCAAATGCCCCAATTCTTACTGAGTCTCTGGAAATGATTCTCTGCAATTTTCTATGTTGCAAATTATATGTGAACTTCAAATAGTTGTTAGAAAATAGTATCCAAATGGAAAAACTTCAATTTTGAGAGCATGAATTACTGTGGCTGAGTGAGCTATTGGTTTGGACCAGAAAATAATTCTGTATATTTAGAACATAACAAACTTTCCCATATAACAATCACAAATCATTTTAGGCTGATTGGTAGCTTTATGACTGCCACATATCTTGGGATGAATGGGCTCCTCTCAAATTCTGTAGATGTCTACTGGTTTGAAAGCATTTTAAGTAGCAGTCAGAGTGTCAGAGAACACCTGACAAGCAAAGTCTAGAAGAGTTACTCATTTATTCAATAGATAGGTATGTGTGTGTGCATTGTGTGTTTGTTTGTGTTGTTTGTGTGTGAAAATTTTAAGCAATAATATGATATAATATTCTAGATGCTGGAAGACAACGTTAACATAACAAAACAAAAACAAAAATTTTTTCCCTGCAGAATCTCATGTTCTTATATGGGAACATAGAAAGTCAGCAAATATGTGAACAAATGAAATAAAGGATACATAATAAATAAAATGCATAGCAAGTCCTATGATACTAAAAGCTGGGATGATAGGGGAGGGTACCAATATTGACAAGATGTGGAGCTATTTCTCTTTCACTTTAAAGTAAAATTGAACTATGTATATCCCAAAGTGTAAACAACCCATGAGAAACAAAGTGTGTTGAGGAAATTATAGAGCAGATATCAGAGATATGGGCAGAGCCACAGTCTCTACAAGGAGCCAGAGGTAGAATAATGTTCACTGTGTCTGTGGAATAAGGAGGACCGTGAGAGTGAAGCAGAGTGGATACAAAAGAACAGAACATGAAACTCAATCAGAGTTTTGAAAGTGAGAGTCTCAATAAAGTAGAAATTTAAATAGTATTTACTTCCTCATCAAATTCATTAAAAGGAAGTCTATAATTCTTATAAAAATCACTTTGCCATTTGTTCAAGAATATTGGAATTAATAATAAATGTAAATACAGTAGCATAAATTTTAACTATGGAGAAACATGTTTAACAAACTTTTAAAATTATCTTTTCACTATATATTTTTTTTACAATTCCTAGGAAGGCATATTTATTTATAGAATCACTGTATCTTTTAAAAAGTGCTATGCTTATGGGAGTCATTGTAATTTGAAGTGCTGGAATTTTGTAATTATAATGGTAAACAAATGCTTTACATGAGTTGATACCTTAATTAACCCTAACTGGCTATATTTAAAAGAAGTACTTTTTAAGTAGCATATAGTGATTATGTACTTTCACTAACATAAATATGCCTGATATTATTCAGATACTTCTTTTTCCTTCAGAATCCTTTCTTTTAGCAATAATATTCCATATGCATGACATTTTAATGGTTGCTTTTCATGGAAATTGATGAAGTGTGTATTTGAAGAGGATAAGTGTCTTAGAATCAAGTAGTTTAGAATTATTGTGTTTAGAAAGGAAAATGAGCAATGATCCTTACTCCTTTTTTCAAGCACAATATGAAAAGCCCTAAAATTTGAGTTCAGTTGATATAAATATACTTAACAGTACATACAAGAGGACTCATTATCGTAAGAATGCATTTTGAAGCATGACTTTTCAGAAATAATGATGGAGAAAAGAAAGAGTGGCAGGTGGGTAACACAACTGTCTGGCTCCATGGTGCTATTTTTATAAGCAGTATAAACAAAAAAATCAGTCAACATTTGCTTATTTTTTTGACATTTTGCCAACAGCAGATTAGACTGAGTTTCTTGTACCGAGTAAATGGAATGGAGAGTTTTGTCAGTTTGCTTTTGAAAGCACAGACCATCTTTGTCATGATTTTTGCAGACTGAAAAAGAAAGAGAAAATTATAGTCTAAATTGTTTTTTGTTTGTGAGTTTTATATTCAAATGAGATTCATTGTTATATTTCAACCCCATGTATCACCTCAAATAGCCATCTTTTGCACTGCCACCAGCAGATATGGACAGCCATGTGTTGTATGTTTTAGGATCCTCAGATGAAAAGTGGCAGAAAAAGGCCACAATTGAGAGATGTACTTTCCATGTCTAGATACTATAAAAAGAGTAGATCTTTAGGAAACAGAGGTTGTTCACACAGAACCTGAATATTCACTCAAATGTTAGTAAACCTAATTGCATTCCAACAACGGAATATTTACATGCAGAAGAATGAAGTTGGGAAATTAGCCCCTACCAGATACAAAAAGCTATTCCATTATGGATTTAAAATTTAACTATAAGTCATGACACTGGTTGTGCCAATGATTTACTGAATAATCCATCCAAAAATACATGCAAAAGTGTTAAGACAGGCAAGAGAAATTATATTAACCTAAAAAGTGTAAGCCATCATTCCTAATAGTAAAATTGTGGAAACAGGCTATTTATCCATCAACAGATGAATGGATATAAGAAATGGAATGTGTGTGTAGATATGTTCTCTCTCTCTCTCTTTCTGTCTCTCAACAAAGTTTTATTTAGAAAAAAAAACAGAAACAAATTGTGTCATTTTCAGGAAAATGAATGGAACTTGAGAGCAAAAAAAAAAAAAGCCAGAGACAAAAAGTCACTGTCTCCCTGCTCATCCATGTGTTTAGGGACAGGTGTATCCAGGTTTGTGTGAATGGTTAGAGATTTAGCAGATATTTTTCCTATCACATTCATGAAGAATTACCTAAGGCCTTTTGTCAATAATAGCAACAATGTGATCATTCTTGAGCAGATTAGAAAAATAAGTAGTTAATAGATGAGGAATTTTTAAAGGTATTGTTTCACTCAAATCATTTTAAAACACCTATAGAAATATCAAATCATCACATTCAGTTGTGCACTTTCTTTCTTTGATTTTCCTCATTTTAAAATGTAAACACTCGAATGAATATAATTCAATACTGTTTATAAACACTGCAGCAATTTCATTTCAATAATATCTAAAATAGAATCTTATTGATGACAATGTAGGTGTTTGCCCAGTTCAGTAGTAAATCTCCCATTCCATCCACAGTACCGTGCACGTTACAGGATTTTGTTCTGGTTTATTTTTAAACATTTTAAAATCTAAATGGTAAATGGATGAGGCAGAAAGAAGAGAAATCTGCATCCTACATTATTTATAACACCAAATAGAAATGTTTGAACACACTTTATGTTGAAGATTATCCCTTTAGAGCCTATATAAATGAGAAATTTAAATAGGTATTGGTTTAAAATGGGGAAGCTGTTATGAAGATATCAGTAGGCATTTTTTGGCATGTAATTAATGTAAAGAAGTTTACATTTAAGAAACAATTTACATTAAAGCATAAATAACAAAATGCATGTTGTTGTAAAATTGAACAAGTGAAAAACAAAACATTATCTGTATAGAGGAAAATTTAAGAAACTTAGTATTCAATAAATAATAAATATCAAGTAATAAGAGTTAAATATGTTAACAGTCGCAAGGCTCATGACTTCATTCCTAAAGTTCTGTAAAGGAAACCTTAACTCATTTAGTAAATTCATATTAAGATTTCACTGTTCATATAATATAGTACATACCATGGAACTACGTATGTCCTGATCTGCATTTGTGTTCTGTACATAAACCTAAGAAGAATATTCATTTATTGTCAAAGTAGTATTTTAAAGATAAAATAACATCTTTTCTTTTTTTCTCCTATCATGCTTTATTAGTTTTCTAATAACAAATGAGCACAATCTGGGTGGCTTATATATAATAGTTATTCTGTCACAGTTCAGGAGGTCAGAAGCCCAAAAGCAAAGCATTGTTGTGATTGATTTCTTCTGGAGGTTCTCAGGGAAAACAAAAACCAAAACAAACAAACTAACAAACAAAAAAACCCAACTCTTTAACTTCTGATGTTTTCCAGCAGTCTTTGACATTTCCTGACTTTATGCAGCATAACTCTAAGTTCTATCTCCCTTGCTACATGGCCTGCTTCCCAAGGTGTCTGTGTTCACATGGCCTTCTTATAAGGACAACGGTCATTAGATTTAGAATCCACCTCGAGACAACATGACCTCATCTTAACTAAGTACATCTTCATAGAATTGGTTCAAAATAAGTTAGCATTCTTTGGATGCAGGAAGACATTACTTTCTGTGGCTCTTTATTCAACCCAGGATATGTGCATTCCTGTGTGTGTGTGTGTGTGTGTGTGTGTGTGTGTGTTTCAGGAAATAATGAATTCTGTTTCCGCTATAATGTCCCATATTCTTTTTGTCTTAATTATTATAAAATAGCATGATAATTGCATAGATCTCTAAATAGTTCTGAGTGACTGTAGAGTAAGAAATTTATGGGGGACAGGAAGAAGAAAGATTTGACATGTAGACCATCTCACGATAACAGAAGAGAATATATGTTCTGGCAAAAAGAAAAGTAATTGCTATTTCAAAGAAAAGATTAATGAAATTTTTGTTATAAGTATTCTTTTAAGCATGTGTTCTCTGTCAACCCTAAACAAGAAAGTTTTGGGTATAAGTTGCCAAAGATGATACAGTCAGATCTCTGTATCTCTGGTTCTATATTCTCAGATTCAATCAACCACAGATTTAAAATATTCCCCAGAAAAGTTTTTACTAAGCATTTGCATAAGCATTTAATGTCATTATTTCCTAAGCAGCTAAGTGTAACAACTATTTACATAGCATTTACATGGCATTAGTTATAAGTAATCTACAGATTCATTGAAATATACAGGCAACTGTGTATAAATCGTATGCAAATCCTCCGCCACTTTACATTAGGGACTTAAATGCATGCATGTTTTGGTATCTAAGGAGAGTCCTGGAATCAATCCACCATAGATATTGAAGGAAAACTGCATATGGCTTTTTATATATCATAGTGCAACAAGAAACCATCTCCTGAGAAGGAAAGCATTGGTAAAACGAGCACATTTTGCTTTTGTTACGCTTAAAATTGAAAAAAAAATCAACTAGAAAACAAATCTAACCAAGTTGAAATTGCTATAGTGTGAATAAAATAATAGGATAAAAATCCCATGATATCTCAGTGCAAAAGCATAAAGTAGATGACAGGAAACGGAACTCAGAGTTTGGTGATGATGGAAAGTATATTATCAGAATGATGAGAAGTTTCTTGCAGGGAAAGAAAAACCAGGGACAGATGAAAAAAAAAAAAAAAGGAAAAGTAGTTAGTGAAATACATAGGTGTTGAAAAAAACCAAAGAAGGAGAGGAAGGAATAATAAACCAATTAGAAGGGCAGAAGTTGAAAATCGTTAATCATAGTTTAACTTTAACATTGGTTTCTTAAAAATCAGTAGCAAAAGAGCCTCTTTGGTTAGTAAATTCCCATTTCCAAGAATTCTTTGTGTTTGCAAGCTGGCTCATTGTTAGTACTTCAGTCCCTCCATCACAGTCTCTGATTGTTAGTGCCTGTGCTGTCAAATTGCTTGTTTCTCAACAACTATTGATTAAAATGTCACATTTCTCTCAAGTGCAGTTTACTATGTAATGCAGAGACTTTTCCAGAAGGTTCATTCTTGGAGGAGAAAAAAAACAGACTGTACATTTGGCATTAAGCAGAGGATCCCTGATTTTAGAATGAATTTGTTTTTCCAAATCTTTAAGATTTTTGGCTCAAACATAATCATGAATAGAAGAGTGTGTGTTATTTTAATAAAAATGATAAGCGGGTAGGCTTAAAAAGTAGATTTAGTTCATCCAATTTAATTAATTCTATTTGATTTAATTAACTCACCTAAATTTAGGATTTACTAATAAAAATAAGAACATCATATTTGCCTTTATCATTTAGTCTTTAATGTAACTTCATTCTTAAGTGAGAAGAATTTGTAGATTATGCAATTCTGTAAATTCAGTGTTACATTTTTTATTTATAAAAGTATATATTAAATCTTAAAGTTTTCTAAGTTTGGTGTTGTACATTCTCTACTGTGATAATTTAACAGTTGTCCTATCTTTTCTTGTTTTGTATCCTATTTTCAAATCCTTGAATATTAATTGATATGTTACTTACTTCCTGATCAGAAGGCTGAAGATAATTAGATTGTGTTTCCAAGCTAATGTCTGTACCAGAACATAAGATAAATGTGGAAATTAAGCAAAAATTGTATTTTGCTCAAATTGAAAACTTTGTTTGCATTTTGCATTTTGCAAGCAAAATGAGGATTTGATGTCCTCATATAGAAAATAATTTGCTTCATGCCTGAGAGGGATTTGCTTACAGCACACATTCATTCATTCTGTCAGATAGTTGGTTAAATATATTTGAGAACCTCCTAGAAGTCAGGCATACAAATTGGTATACTCACAGCATATTGCCAAGGCTTTCCACATCTGTTAGACAGAAGGGTACAGTTAATTTCATGCTCCTCATTGTTTGAATTTGTTGGTAAATACCGTCATGACATCCTCATATATAATTGTCAATACTTTGTTTCTTCAATATATTTAATGGATTGGACATATACTAGATTTAATCATCATATCTCTAGGTATCCATATCTAAGGCATATTATATTAAATTTGCCCCTGTATTTGCCTGTTCATAAGTAATTCTTAATATTAAATATCACATAGTTTTATTGGTTTCAAACAAAACTCTCTTGGTGATTATATGTTTTTTGTCTTTTTTTGCAATAAAATAAAGTGGATAAAGTTTTCAGAAGCACAAATGTATATCATATTCGGTGAAAAAGTACATGAAATTATAATTTCTTTCTCCCAACTGAAACTTTGCTTATTTAACACACATCATCAGGTATGAGTTACTTCTGCAGCGTTTAAAACAGGAAATTGTGATTCAAGTCATTTCTAGTCACTCATGGTCCTTATGTGCAGTTTAACAGTGCATAACTCCTATATAAGCAGAGTAACAATGTTTGGATTGATGTTTGAAACCAAATTATATCCTGTTGCCCTCCTCTGGGGATAAAAATAGAGTATTTAAGATGATAGCATCAAGCTAAATTATTTTCTTTATAAAATAAAAGTGAAGAAGAAAGTATCCAAATACATACATGGAAACAAAACAAACAAAACTGTGTTTTGCCTTTTGAAAACATGGTATGTTTTTGTGAAAGCAGTGTCATAGAAAAATGCCTAGATAATATTTGAATCAGCATGAAATAAGATATTGTGAGGGTTATTGAACACTATTCATTTTTGTGAAAATAGGACAGGGTTATTTAGCACAGGTGTTTCTGTAATTGTGATGCATTAGCAAAATTAGCTGCGTTCAATGGTCCTCAAACTTGCTCTGCCACCTGTATGTGAAATGGCCCACCATTAATACACAGACATTGGATGTGAAACATGTACTGTAGAATTAAGTTCAAAACCTAGCTGTGGTTAAATTGCCTTATTTTGTGAAATAAAACTCTGTCTCTAGAATTTTTTTCCTGAGGGGTGAAAAAAAAACAGAAAAATAAGCACAATATGTTAAACTCTTAACAAAGTGAGAAAGAAAAAAATTCAGGAAAAAAGTAAAAAGCAATTGTGCATATCACTGTACAGTTCAAAAGAGTATTCTGATATTGAAACCTTGTCCAAAATTTGAAACTGCTATTATGCTGAAACACTGTTTGTATATTATCTCTGGGATAAAAATCCACAGGTCTTGAACTCAACTAATTAAATGTGCCTTTCTGGGAATGTTCCAATCATACTTTCTCATGTTCAAGTGCTCTAGTAAATGAGCAGATAGCTAATAATGCTTGGAACTTACATGCTTTTTGAAACAAGATAATCTTATTTATTTAAAATAGAAATATTCATTGTTTGCATCTGCAAAAATACTTAAGTATTAGATGATGTTTCTGAAAATATTCCATAATAACCAACAAAGTTAAAATGTATTATTGTTTTTCTAATTCTGAAAAAAATGGAGTGGTTGCCATGAAATTATTACTATTTCACTTAAATTTGGTTCCAAATCACTGAATCAAAAGCAGAATGGCTAAAATCTCTGGAGTTTGATGTTGGAGTATTGAAAGTTTTGATTAAATTTTAAATAGAATAAATCTGTGACTACATAGTATAAACTGTTCTGTTCATTTATTTCAATAGAAATCAAATATTATCCATATAATACTCATAGGTCAAATAGTCAATTGGATGGCTAGAATCATTATTTCACAAGACTTGCTTTATCTTGGGTAAGATAAATCTTCCAAGAATTTGAATTTTTTAATTAAGATTTTACTTGCAAGTTGCATAAGTAATAACTTTTGTCATAAACAAAGACTAAATGATTACAGGACATTATTTTAATGTATCAAGTTAAGCCAATGGTACCAGCAGATGCATGTTATATTGGTACATAATATGTGGCTGGTCTGCTTTTCTTTTTCTCTTTTCTTCTTTACTTCCCTTTACTTTCTTTCTTTCCTTTCTTTCTTTTTCTCTTTTTTTGTCAAGTTCATGAACAATTAGCTATAGTTGACATGTTTGATACTGAGAGGACACTGCATTTGCTTCATTTAAAAAAAAAAAAGATGATTAAATTCTCCCAAAATAAAAAAGAAATACACATATGTGTCTGTAATCAAACACCAGCTTTTTCTTAACAGATACTCTGGACAAACACACACTGCCTATTCAGAGCAGGATAAAACACCTATGAAGTTTCCAAATTGTATTTCTCCAGTTCTATCTGATTTTTCCAATTCACCATAAATTCTCAGCACTAATTTTATAAGAAAATGACATGATTTTAAGCCATATATTATTTTTTAACTTTTATTTAATTGCTTTTATTTTTTAAATACATGACAGCAGAATGCATCACAATTCTTATTTCACATATAGAACACAATTTTTCATATCTCTGTATATAAAGCATATTGACACCATGTATGTCTTCATACATGTAATTTGGATAATGATGTTCATCACATTCCACCATCATTGCTAATCCTTTGCCGCTCCCTTCCCCTCCCACCCCTCTGCCCTATCCAGAGTTCCTCTATTCCTCTCATGCTCCCTCTCCCTACCCCACTATGAGGCAGTCACCTTATATCAGAGAAAACATTCAACATTTGTTTTGGGGGGGTTGCCTAACTTCACTTAGCATTATTTTCTCCAACTGCATTCATTTACCTGCAAATGCCATGATTTTATTCTCTTTTATTGCCAAGTAATATTTCATTGTGTATATATGCCACATTTTTTTAATCAATTTATCTACTGAAGGGCATCTAGGTTGGTTCCACAGTTTAGCTATTGTGAATTGTGTTGCTATAAACGATGTGGCTGTGTCCCTGTAGTATGCTGTTTTTAAGTCCTTTGAGTATAGACAAAGGAGAGGGATAGCTGGGTCAAATGGTGGTTTCATTCCAAGTTTTCCAAACAATCCCCATACTGCTTTCCAAATTGGCTGCATCAATTTGCAGTCCCATCAGCAATGTATGAGTGTACCTTTTTCCCCACATCCTCGCCAGCATTTATTATTGTTTGTCTGCATAATAGCTGCCATTCAGACTGCAGTGAGATGAAATCTTAGAGAAGATTTGATTTGAATTTCTTTAATTGCTAGAGATGATGAGCATTTTTTCATATATTTGTTGATTGTTTGAATATCCTCTTCTGAGAAGTGTCTGTTCAGGTCCTTGGCCCATTTATTGATTGGGTTCTTTTTTTTTTTTTTTTTTGGTGTTTAGCTTTTTGAGTTCTTTACATACCCTAGAGATTAGTGTTCTATTCAACATGGATGTCTTATTATTAATAAGAAGATTATTAATATCTTATTTAATAACTTATTTAAGTTAATATCTTAATTAACATCTTATTTTATGCGGATTCAAATATTATCTAGGCATTTTTCTATGACATAGTTTTCAAAAAAACATACATGTTTTCAAAAGGCAAAACACAGGGGTTTTTTTGTTTGTTTCCATGTATGTATTTGGATACTTTCTTCACTTTTATTTTATAAAATTTGCTCCCAAAATGTAGGCTGTCTATTCGCCTCACAGATTTTTTCTCTTCTGCTGAGAACAAATGTTTTAGTTTGAGTCTATCCCATGTATTGATTCTTGATTTTAATTCTTGCACCAAAAGAATCTCATTAAGGAAGTTGGGGCCTAATCCCACATGATGGAGATTAGGGCCTACTTTTTCTTCTATTAGACGAAATGTCTCTGATTTATTCCTACATCCTTGATCCATTTTGAGTTGAGTTTTGTGCATGGTAAAAAATAGGGGTTTAATTTCATTTTGTTGCATATGAATTTCCAGTTTTCCCATCACCATTTGTTCAAGAGGCTATCTTTTCTCCAATGCATGTTTTTGGCTCCTTTGCCTAATATAAGGTAATTGTAATTTTGTGGGTTAGTCTCTGTGTCCTCTGTTCTGTACCATTGGTCTACTAGTCTATTTTGGTGCCAATACCATGTTGTTTTTGTTACTATTGCTCTGTAGTATAGTTTAAAGTCTGGTATAGGAATGCTACCTGCTTTACTCTTCCTGCTATAGCACAAGAATTAAAATCAAGAAACACTAAATTGGATGGATCCAAACTAAAAAGTTTTTTTTCTCAGCAAAAGAAAAAATCTGTGAGGTGAATAAAGGGCCTACATCTTGGGAGCAAATTTCCCCCCCTCACACATCAGATAGAGCACTAATCTCTAGGGTATATAAAGAACTCGAAAAGTTAAACACCAGGGATTGAACCCAGGGGCACTTAACCATTGAGCTACATCCCCAGCCCTATTTTGTATTTTCTTTAGAGACAGGGTCTCACTGAGTTACTTAGTGCCTTGCTTCTGCTGAGGCTGGCTTTGAACTTGTAATTGCCAATCACTTCCCTTGCCAATCATCTCCTGCCTCAGCCTTTGGAGCCACTGTGATTATAGACATGTGCCACTGTGTCCAACTTAATTTTGTTATTAATATCAGCTATAATTAGTTTTCTCTGAAGTAATATATATATATATATATATATATATATATATATATACACACACACATACATATATATGAAATAGAGATATAATAATATATAATTATATGTACATTACTTTTCTTCCTATTTAACTGTCTAGTAAATGCCACTTTTATTCTTCTAAAAATTCACAGTAAGAAATTTAGAATAATGGTGGCTAGTTCTCTATCTTATGTTCTGAACCAATTTATCAGTGATACTATTTGTGATTCTTTTAAAATATTTTGAATACAAGCAACCTGTTACATCTGCCCTATTACTACCCTTTCCAAATCATCAGTTTTTTACAGGTCTTGATTATTAGCCTCCTCTGGTTGCTTTTTACTTCCCCTCTTATTTATTTATTTATTTATTTATTTATTTATTTAGTAAGTTAGTAAGTTAGTCATATTTGTCTTTCCATGCATTCACCTACATACCTTTTCAAAAATATACTGTAAATTATGTCATTCCTTTGCTCAAATTTTTCAGTGAAAGCAAAACCCAGATTTCTTACAAAATCTGTTATTTACCATCAGTTCAAACCTACCTGTTTTTGCCTTCCTGTGATACTGAAACAGTTTTGCTTTGCTTGATCAGTGACACTTTGTTCAACTTCCTCAGAAGAGCCTGCTACATTGACATAGGAAAGGGATGGGGCTCTTCCAGGTCTCCGTGTGGTGTGTTCCTTTCATCTTGATCTTATGGTGTAACTTGGCTTAAGATTCTCCAGACAAACAGTATTAATAGAATATGCATTTATATAAAAGAGATTCTCTGTATTGGCTCATATAATCAAAGAGGCCCAAAATTTCCTACATGCTCTCTGGGAGCTGTAGAGCCAGGGAAGCTAGAAGCCTCAGAGCAATGATTAACTCTTAGTCGGTGGGCTTTAGAGCCCAGGAAGGGTCATGCATGCAAGTTTCAGAGTCCAAGAGCTCAAAAGCATGGACTGTGACCTCTGAGGGTGGCAACAGCAGTAATATGTCCACTCTAGAAGGAAGAGCCAGAGAGATAAGGACATCTCCCCTTCCTTCTTTCTGTTCCATCCAGTTTCTAAGCTGATTGGGTGGTACCAATCCTATTGGTGGTACCAGTCATATTTTTTAACCCCACTCAGTTGATGAGTCACAGACCAACTGCAAACACCCTTACAGACACACCCAGAAGTGATGATTGCCTAATTCTCTAAGACATACTTCAATTCATAAAGTTGATAACCAAAATTTACCATCACAGTGGCCGATAGTGCACATCACATATCTGATATCAGCTTCCCACAGGGTTCTAGGGAGCTTCTCACTGATCTTTGTCAATATAACACTTTAGCAAAATTCTCTTTTATTGAGAAGGCCACATCAGCCATGTGACCAGCATGCTAGCTTCATAATAGAGGTTTGAAACATAGAAATTAACTAGTGAATGCCACTTCCATGACTCTCAACTTACCTTTTATGCCCAGCTCAGAGACGGCTCCTCCCAGCTCCTGCCTCCAGCCACCTGATACAGTAGGGAGGTTTACACAAGAAGCCAGCAAGAGAGAGAGAAACAGGCCAGGGAGTGAGCTTTTATTGGGAAACAAAAAAATTCAGGGGAAAATTCCATCCAATGAAGATCAAGGGGAGGCCGCATTCCAAGGTCAGGGTCAGTGATTGGTCCTCAGGTCAGTGGTCAGGCACACCCCCACACGGACAAGCCCTTGCACCTGGGGAAGGGTGGGGAAGGCTCTGACACAGTGTGTCTAAGCGCCTCACACCCAGCCAGGGAGGTAACTCAAATCACGTGCCAGAACGGCTTCCCACAGCCACAGCCACATCCTCTTCAAACATACTGGATCTCAGCTCTAGAAGGTGTGGTTCCTCTAGATTTATTCCTGCCTCAATTACTTGCTGGTGTCCTAGGGAAGCACTGAGAGTTTCCTCTGTCTGATGTCATTACTTAGTGATCTCTTTACCCTTTAGTAGATAATCCCCAGCAATTGTTAACAACTATTTTCATTAAACTTACTTTATTCAGGGGCTGGGGATATAGCTCACTTGGTAGAGTGCTTGCCTTGCATGCACAAGGCCCTGGATTCAATCCCTAGCACCCAAAACAAACAAAAACATATTCTTGTTATGGGCCAGGCTATATGGGCCAAAAATGACTCCATTTTACCCTGAGACTCCATATCATGTAAGAAATGCCTCTGTACCCATTAACAGTTACCTAGCATAGCATACATGACAACACAAAGTAGCAATTCTTATATAATGTAAAATTGTTTGCTTTGGTTTTTCATTTTCCTTGGGCAATGTACCTTGTCAGAGATTGCTTGTCTAGACATTAGTAACCATTCCCTAATGTATACTGAACTAGGGTCATTTTGACCCCCGTCCCTTCTGCTTGCTTGCTGCTATGACAACCTGGAAAGTCCCATGGGAAATACCAATGTACCCATTGTATTGTCTCACTAACTGCCCAGTTCCGCTTCTGTACCTGCTTGCTTGCAGCTATGTCAACCCGGATGTGGTTTTTGCTTTTAAATATCATAAAATGCTCAGGCTCCAGCTGTTCTTTGTGGAGACAGTTATAGGTCCTTCGGGGAGCAGTAGCTGCCAGCCAGCTAAAGACTCTTCAATTTGGACAAAACTGGAACTTGATGTGTTTTCTGAGTGAATTGCCCCACAACACTCAATTCAAATTAATGTATGGTTTCAGACTCCTGGTTTGACAATAGCTGACAATGTCTCCTATGGACCTATAGTATTTAGTCCTTGGCTTTGCTCTGCGATTATCTAACATTCTCCTACTTGCTCATTTTATTATGGACACATTGATGAACATATTATTCTGAGAACATCATTCTGATCTTATTATATTTTTAAGGTCAGGTGTGGTAGTGCACACCTGTAATCCCAGCAGTTTGGGAGTCTGAGGTAGGAGGATCCACGAGTTCCAGGCTAGCCTTGGAAATTTAGCCAAGCCTTAAGCAACTTAGTGAGACACTTTCTCAAAATAAAAACTAAAAGTGCTGGGGGTGTGGTGCAGTGTTAAAGTGCTTCTGGGTTCCAGCCCCAGTATTTAAAAAAAAAAAAATTATTCTGCCTAGGATGCTACTACTACTCAAATGTCTCCTAATCAAAGAGTTTTCCCCATGTTATATAAAAATATTTCAATTATGATACTTTGTTCCTTATCCTACTTTATTTTTCATAAAAGCTCATTCATTTCTTTGTTTACTCCATTACTCTTCTACCTGAAAGTCATGACCATAAAGGCAGATAGTCAGTTTTGTTACTAGTTTATACTATGCCTACACCCAAATATAATCTAGCACACAGTAGACAGAAATTACATGAATGAATGCATTTATTTACTTTCTAGCTGAGAAAACTAAGACTCAGGCATGTTAAATAACAAAGAAGTACAGCAGAACTCTTTGTATCCTAAACTCTGTAGAGAGAAAATGTGGGTTGAAGTTAAGGTTTCATTACCACTTACTAGTGTAATTTAGATGTATTTTATAAATACTCAGCATTTTAATTTATTTTTCTGTAAAATGGGGATTACAATAGTAACATATATAATGTAAATAAACTTATTTACATAATATGCCTAGTACAGTACTTGACACACTAACAATTTCACAGATTCTGTTATTTTTATAATTACCTACGATGACAAAAATATAAATATAGGATTGTCAGTTTTCTATAGCGAGAATAATAAGAGAGATCATTTTTTTAATGCTGAAACAAGAATTTTTTAATACAAATGTATTAATAACTGCTTAATATAAAAACTGGTCCTATATTAGCATGATTTGAAAATGGTTGAGGAGACTGACTAAATAATAGCTACTGTGTAATTGGGTAACCATGTAACTGTAATGATGCAACATTGCTCTCCTTGGGATCAGGGCATTACAGGTGAGAACATAGGTACTGGGTATGTATTTAAGTAGACACATGCATGATGAGTGTATACATGAACAGGTTAAAAAAATAAAATGAAAATCAGGCAATATAAGAAAAATGAAGGACTAATTAATGTGATTATATAAAGTCTTCCAAGGATTTTCAAGAAATGCCCATCTTTTTATTATTGAGGCAGAGGAACACTATTTCTTTTAAAAATAAAGATTTATGATTGACTCAAGGTTTTATTCAAAAAGAATAAACATCTCCATTTTTATAAAGTTTGTAGAAATTTGTAAAATATCAAAGTTTCTCATACAATTTTGTCATTGAAAATAATTTTGCGTGCTTTTTCAATGTGTACTTTATTTTGGTTAAATACTTATTAGTAAACTATTGATTGATGTCTCTTTGACAATTTTAAATATTAGAATAAGAATAAGCTGTTTGATAGTACTAGAGAAATTTTATCAATGTGACAGTGTTTGAAAACAGAAATACATTGCTGGTGTCCACGACTACAGAGGGGAATTGAAATAAAGATTTTATATAATTATCTCATTAACTCAGATTACACTTCAGCTAATTGAAAACACTTCTAAGTACTAAATTATAGAGTTACAAAGCAGATTAATTAAAGGGTGATTGTTTTCAATGTGAAATAATTCCTCTGAATAAAAAGTGATTTATTTAATTAAAGTCCTCCTATTGTTTTAATTTTTTTTTTTAATTTACTAACAGGTGAGTACTAACAAGATTGAAGTTAAAAATACTAAAATTCAGGTGTTTCTAGAACTTACAAAAATAAATATAAATTAAATTATGCTACCAATTAATAGTAAAAATGTACTTTAATTTATAAATCTCAGTATTAACTTTGTTATCTCTAAATATGGAGTCATAATTCTGGCTCTGTTTTATTTTATTATTTTCTAGTGTGTGTTTCTTTTCTTCTGTTATGTGGAATCTTCCCTTAATCCCACCCACTTACTAAAATGTCCTTTAATCACAAACAGGTCTTGTTTTTTAATTTTACAGCCAATTGTACTTAATATTGCAGTGTTAGTTTGTGACAAATATTCAGTTCGATTTATATTAAAACTAACTCTGAAATTCTATCTAAAGCTCAATAGGTTTGTATTGCTGTAGGCTTGGAGTGTTCTATGTTTCACAAGCTCTCCTGTTTCTTCACCTCAGCTCCTACTCTTACTCTGATGTTGGGGTAGAAAAGAATTAGAGGGAGCGGAGCTCTTTCAGTGGTCTTCACTGAGCTCTTCAGTGGTCTCCTATGCCTGCTCTGACCACCTGTAAATGAGAAGCCCTCTGCTAATTTCATGATGCTGGGCCAGGTGGGTTACTTTGAAGTGTTCCTTCCAAAGCCTTTGCTACTGCTCTTCTTTGGTATGGGCAATGGAGATTTATTTTGAGTTCTTGTTCTCATTTTCTTTTAGACTCTCACCAAATAAAGTACACCTTCCATACGGATATAATGAAATACCCTGACCTAATAAATGCATTCCTCCCACCATCCTCAGCTTGGGCAACTTTGTAAGACTCTGTCTTAAAATAAAAAGAGCAGCGGGTATAGCTCAGTGGAAGAGCAGTTCCGTAGTGAGCACAAGACTCTGGGTTCGATGCTCAGAAGTGAGGAACCAAAAAAAAATCTAGCTCTCATATTAAGTTTTCTAACCAAAAGAAAAACAAAATAAAAAAAAAAAGAAAGATCCCAATGAAATGTATGGAGGTGATAAACATGTTTACTACCAACTGTGGTGATAATATCACACATGTATGCATGTGCTCAAATTCATTGAATAGTATGAAATAAATGTTTGTGGATTTTGTATTTCAATTATAACTGAACAATGTTGTTTAAAAATAAGTCTATAATCCCAATGGTTTGGGAGACTATGGCAGGAGGATCGCAAGGTCAAATCCAGCCTCAGCAATGGCAAGATGCTAAGCACCTCAGTGATACTCTGTCTCTAAAGAAAATACAAAATAGGGATGGGCATGTTGCTCAGTGGTTGAGTGTCCCTGAGTTCAATCCCCAGTACCCAAAAACAAAATAAAATAAAAATTCTAATGAAAGAAAAAATCATTCTAATCCCCCTTCTCTTTGGACAACAAAAGTAGATGGTAGCTCTTCTTCCACTACGAACATTTGAATGGTATGGTCTTCCAGCTCATCAATCAACTTCATGATTTTGAAAATGTTCCCTGTAGTAGATTCTTATAATAGTGTAATTCCTCAGCATCCATTCTAAATATAAGTTGGACTCCCTTATCAGATGCCAGGATCAGCCACTGTTGACAAAATTCCATTTCTACATCTTTCTTTGTTTATCAATATGGTTTATTCAGATAGCTGCCTTATACACCTTTCTTCTGGTGATCACTCCCTATGGGACAGACATATGCCACCTACGGCCGAAGTCTGGCTGGGCACAAATAACCAGGAGGTCACAAGCCATTTATAGGTTCAAACAGGAACTACTTTATTCCCCGAACCAAACGGGAACTGCACCGGAACTCAACGGAAACTCCCCGAGAACCAACTGGAACTCAACGGGAACTCCGCGAGAACTCAACAGTAGTGGGCACCCGAGGTAGCAGGAGCCGCCTTATTGCCAGACAGCAGAGGTTTATATACACAACTGAATACACAGCTTGTTTCAATTCAGCATCATCCAGTTACAGCAATCAGTCATTATCTTAATAATTATACACAGCTTAATTTAATTATCATCATCTTAATTGCTCGCTGGCGCTACCTCTCAACCACTCCTTCTGGCAAAATGCCAGGTGCCATCTTGACTTGGTTGTGGCTCTCAACAACCTACCTTTCTGGCCCCACTTTCCTTTCATGCTCTACAGCAATTTCTTCTCAGTTACTGTGCAACCTCCTAGAACTTGCTTTCTTTAACATGCTTTCTTTAAGCCAACCAATTAAAACTCCCTGCAGAAAACCCTGCTTGGATAATACAATGGACCCAATAAAATAATTAGGCCATGAGTCATTTTTGTTCTGCCTGAATTTGCTTCCTAATCTCCAATTGTGACCCAAGAGCATGCTGTGTACTGCAGATAAGTACTAACTACTAAAATCTCTTGAACTTTCGCATGGTGGTTGGGTCATTGAACCCTTGCCATAATCTGAGCCCTGAAGGTCAGGCTATCCTGAAAAGAGTCATGCAAGCAAATTCCTTTCTGGTGTGCTTTTGTCCTGGCCTTTAGTGGCTTCTAGGGGTAGTTGCTACCAGCTGAGTCGGTAGAGAAATGCAATTTCATTCCCTGTTGTTGCTGTTTCCTAATGGCAAGTCTCAGTTTCAAGCCATATTTTTTTTTTTCAAAATTGCTGTTAGAGAAAGATTCCCTTTTCAGAAGCTCAGTTTTTATACATATCATTCCACAACTTCCAGAAGCAACAATTTAGCAATTTCCAGGACAATGAAGTTAGTAATTCCTATAGTGACAATCATACCACCTTCTATATTTGAGTCTCTGACCATTCTTATCAGCAATTAAAACTTTCACTAAACATCTGTGAAACCACTTTGCCTTAGTTGGTCCATTCCTTTAGTAAGCATATAATTTTCACATCTTCTTTCTGTGTACAAATTCTAACTGCTGTCCCTCAGAACCTTTTAGTATATCCTTAATATTTTCCTGTCCTCGAAGCAAACTTTGCTATGTTTTCACCAGACACTTCTGATGTAATGACTTTCCAAATCAAAGTTTATTATACACACTTCTGTTTTCTGGGCCCACATGGACATCACTCATCCAGACAATTAATATTTCACCTCTTACCACCTAGAGTGTGGTTACACGCTTTTTTTGCCAGGGTGACCATCTATCCCTGTCTTGTAAACTCCCTCTGCATCTACATAAATTTCTTCAGATTCTAATACCACACACCACTCGAAAGCATGATTTTGTTTTCCTTTTTGAATTAATTCATCTTTACTGCTCCTGACAAGATTACTGCTGTACTCCCTTCTTTAAAAATGTACAATATCTACTGTCTCATCCTCCCAAGTGAACTTCTGAAATGCTGCAAGACTCTTACTGCCACAATGCATAGCTGATCATATAAGTCACCTG
The DNA here is from genome assembly GCF_045843805.1 of Urocitellus parryii. Classification (NCBI taxonomy): domain Eukaryota; kingdom Metazoa; phylum Chordata; class Mammalia; order Rodentia; family Sciuridae; genus Urocitellus; species Urocitellus parryii. Next base: position 126,482,176 of record NC_135539.1, on the reverse strand, counting down.
CTTCAAGATCTTCATTCTTCAAAGAAAGAAATTTTAAGTTACTTTCATTTTCCTTGACTTATTACACTAAACCCAAAACAAACTTTACTTTTTATGTTGATTGAGGATATTAAGCAAATAGGTTTCAAGACATTAACTTATTAATATATATTTATTTAATGCATCTTAACCAAGAGTAATATCATACATTTCATTCATTCATTTGAGATACTGAACATTTAAAAATAAATGAACCTAATATTATAAATATAAAATATGTAAATATTAAATATCACCAGTATGAATTAGGGACTCTTGCTATAGATACACATATACCTGATTTAATTTCTAAAACTGTAATACATTTGTGTTACTATTTATATAATATAATTTTTTTCTGTATAAATCTATAAAATTTAAAACATTTTGACCCAGAGAATTTGTTTTGAAAATACCTGCTAAGTATTACAGTGACAATAGTATAGAATTGTTTAGGTGGGAAATCTATTGAGAAAAAATTATGATGTGTGAAACACCTCCTGAACTGCACAACTTTAAAGTTCAAAATGCAAAGAACTGTATATCCATTAATTTACATCATATATATGAAGTGCTTGCCTTTATTTAAGAACCGAGGTCTAATCTTTGGTTCAAAGAACAAGGTACATTAGACACACACACACAGAAACAAACACACATGCCACTCCTAAAAAGATTCTGATTACCTGTAAAAATAGCATAGCAATATTTCTGTCTATAAAAAATGTAAAAAAAATCCAAAAATCCAAACCATAATTATTTTGATTGTTTTAAATAGATTTTTCTCTGAATAAACCCGTAAGTTCTCTTACTACAATTATATATATATCTCCACACTTGAGAATAGTACTGGAGTATACTTATTCTATTTAATTTCTTAAAGTCTGATAAAATCTAGGTATTTGGTAGATATTAAAACACCAGAGAGTGTAGTTTTTTACCTTATAGAGTCAAAAAGTACAAACCTTCAAACCTAGAAATATTAGGCAACCATTTACTCAGGTTGAGCTTCAACATACAAGCAGAAAACAAGATTGCTGCATACAAGTAATCAGCCAGGAAATCTGAAAATTCTTGCCTTTGAGATTTAAAAAGGCCTGAAGGTAAGGAGGAAAAATATAATAGGAAAACATAAGGATAATCCAGAAATTGATTATGGAGTTGTTTTTAGGAGATATGTTTTTCTGCATTTGAAAATAATATTGAAGAACATTTGTTCTATAACTGTCACTCCAATATTAGTAAGGGTCCAATATCAATAAAAATATAGAGAGATGGAAATGTGCAGTAAATTTGCAGAAAATAATTTCAATGTGTATTTCATGATCTCGTGCCTACTTTGCAGTAGCCAAAGTCTACTTTGGACTTAGGAATTTCTAATAAATTTTCCATGCTATCTTATTTACTGAGATTACTTCTTGGTATAGCAAGGATAGGATAAAAGTTAGAGACATTCATTTAGCTTGGTGGCTTTTTCCAATGAAAGTCAAATAGAGAAACACCTGGAGTTAGGTCCTTTGAATCAGTCCCCTGAAAAAATGAGAAAGATACCACCTCAATTCAAGATAAGCTTTGATTTTGCTATTTCACATTATATTTAAGTCTTTCAATTCATTTAAAAGAATTTTATATAAATTTAAAATAACCTCAAGCATTCAATACATTCTTTTATTCTACTAGTCATCTCAATATATTTTTTAAAATAATTTTGAATATAAATCATCAAACACTGAAATTTATATGATAATCTATTATATGAAGACTTAAAGTAGAAGAAATACTTAATGATGTTCTTCAAACTGAATGAAAATGTCTCCAGTTTCAATTTTGGTCCACAGTGTGCCATTCTCAAAGGAAAGTAAGACTTTATGTCCCTGGAATGACTCTTTTAGTTCCCAGGAACCTGGGCAAGTCAAGAAAATCTGAACCTAGAGAGCAGATCTGAGCCAGAATGCTTAGAGAGTGGCATCTTGAAGGGCCTCGACTGTGTCTCATTTATGCTGGGAACTAGGAAAACTTAGCATTATCTGTAGGAAACTGTTTTCTTGCACATATGACAAGAGAGCTGCTCCTTGAAATACTGATCACACAGGGAAAAAAGCAAGTTGAACAACATAATGCTGATGATGTCACTGTTTTTGCAGCCTGACTTATAAAACCCCTCTGGCTACTGGACTGGTGAAAAATTGAGGGAATGGTGCAAAGAATGTGTGTCACTTATCTAGCCAGCCATAACTGGGCAAGATGCTGTGATTTCCTCAGGGACAGTAGTTAACACTTGGCAAAGCACCATGAGGGACGGAGGTGCTCATGTCTAGCTGTCATGGCCTTGCCACTGGACCTTCCCCTTAAAATTTTCCCTGTACACATTGTCTCACCCCACCCATTTTTTGGGGTAACTTTGCTGATCTTGGTGCAATCTTTCCCACTGCCCTAGCACAATTGGATTATGGATATTATAAGCAGAAATGAATAAAAATTAAATTTGTGGATAAACATGAAAAATAGTGTCATATAAGGACAACCGACTCTAGCATAAATTATAACAATGCATCACGGGGAAATGATAGATGTAAATATAAACATAGGGAAACAGCAGTCCAAAGAACAGGGAGTAAGGGAACATCAACAGTTTTCATTTGTCTGAAAATGATTTAGTGATTTAAGAATGATCTCTGTGATTATAGAATTGCAGTTGACAATTGTGTATGTATCTGTGCTCTAGTGTGTGAGTCTGTATGTTTTCCCAGCACTTTATATATGTAATTCCATTGTTTTCTCCTCCTCCATTACTTTCCTGGGTAGGTAATCAACATTAATATAATATTTTATTTACATGAAATATGTATTTGCCATCTGCCTGCTTTCAAGATTTTATTTTTTTAATTTGACTCAGATGTGTCATGTTGTAATCCTGTTTGCTTTTGCCTAGCTTAAGGTCAATTGATGTTTTAGATGTTAAGTTAAGATATATTTACTTTTTCAAATTTAGGCATATTCCAATCATTATCACTTCTACTATGTATTTATTTATTTATATTTTGTCTCATCCTCATTTTTTCTGTTACTAGCATTATAATTGCAGATATATGAGTTACTTCATGTTGTCTTACATGTTAAAAAAGTTTTATTTCTTATTTTAAAAAAATCTTTTACCTCTGTAAAAAAATGCACTTGCTAACTCCAAAACATTAGCTCTCCCATGGTTGGTTCATATTGATTGTTGTTGTTCTAAGTATGATTTTGCTTTTCATTCTTAATGTGTTCATGTAGAAAATCACCTTTATAAATCAGATATCTTAGTAGTCATAGCCAACTTGGCAAATTATTTAGGTCCTTAGAACAATCTTGAAAAATTATGGGTATTTTTAGATGTACTGCAACAGAATATGGGGAAACCATTAATAGACTTTTCTTTTTCATTTAGTGACTATAAATGAAAAGGTTTTATAAAATTAAGACATATTTATAATTGGAGTTTGTAATATTGCATATAAACCTCATCAACCTCAAATATTGAAATGGATAAAGATACTCACTGTTCTTAAACAGAGATTAAGTGGACAACATAATTATTCTGTGATGCTATCTTAGTGATTTCTCCAGGTGTTAGGAGAATTAACCCAGCTCCTACACTCCACTCCATCTCAGCCTGCCGCTCCTCCATACAGCTCTTTCATGTTTCTGCTTTTCATATTCTGAAAATATATACTCTGAAAAATGCCTATTTATTTTTGCACGAATTGCAATAAAAGCAAGAGAACAAAGAAATTATTAAGACAAGGAAAGTATCCTGTAGCTTCTTATGAACTGCCACCAAAACATTTTGTTAGACATGAAGTTACAAAGCAAAAGTAATCAAGGAAAAAATTATATAGTGTATTGTGAAAAACTAATCCGAATTTGTAATTTTTAGATGACAATTTATATATCTGGAAATTATACTAGACATTGACATTATTGAATATGAAACATTCAAATAAATATACTGCTTAAAGAGTTAATGATTATGTCATTATTGTGGTTTAAATACAAGTTAAGACATTGTAATGTCTCACATTATTATCAGGAAATAAAAAGGTAGCATTTCCTTTTATTATCAAAATGAATATAATGGAATTATATGATGTCAAATTTATATTGGGACTTACAAAATTTTTGATAGCTCAATAAGAATGATTATGTTAAAATTGTGAATCTCTTTCATTTTTTGGATGACAAAATAAAAATGGAGTGGTTCTTAGAATGGATCTATGTTAATATAAAAATTCAACTTATCCTTCTGTGTATCTACCTGACTTCTGTAATGTAACATTCCATTTATTTTAATAAGCAAAACATAATACTAAGATTTTCACAATTTATGGTCAGTTAATCCCTTAAATTAAGATGGAAAATTAATTGAACAATTGAGTTTTCTTCAGGACTAAAATTCCCAAAGTTGTTTGCTTTATTCAGGGGGAAAAAAAAGTATTTTACCTTCAAGTTAAATTCATCAGCATAAAAAATAAAACACAGGGCTGGGGTTGTGGCTCAGTGGTAGAGTGCCCACCTGGTATGTGTGAGGCCCTAAAATTAAAGGTATAAAAAAAATTAAAACACAAATTTTTAGTAATGATAATGTCTATACTGAGTCACAGTCCATACATTTAATCATAGATGGTTATTTCATTTTCCTATCATTTTTGAGAATTATGTGATGTTTTGAAGAGAGTTTTATAATATCTTAAAAATATAGTAATTTTAAGTAAATATCTCAAATTATGAGAAATACTTAATTTAAGTAATTTTCAGTATAGTAACTTGTTGCATGTACAAGTATAACAGGAAATCAACAGAATTTCAGTAGTAAAAGTTAAATAATATATATATTGTCTTAAGTTTGATGTTTTACTGTCCCAGAGTTCTTTTATTCTGCTCATAATTTTTATTTTTTTCTTCGTTAATCTCTAAATGATCTAAGACACCCATCGTGTCTTTGTGCCCTGATATTATATCTTCTCCTTGATCTGGTCTTTTGGTGAGTATCTCCACTAAACTTTGCATTTTATTTCCTGAGTTTTTCACTTTGAAGATTTTTCAAAGTCTTTATTAAAATCATAATTAAATAAGTAAAATACATTAAAATAATTTTAAAATCCTGTATTTTCTCTTAGTGAATCTCTTAATGTTTCTTTTATTGCTTATTTTACCAATGTTTGATTGCTCATTTTAACAATTAACATTTTTAATTTTTTTCCTGCATTTCATCCACTTCAGTATCTACGGATTCTTTTGTGGGAGAGTTATGAACTTTTGGAGGCATCTTGTTGGCTTGTGTCTTCGTCATGATTCCTGTGATTCTCTCATGTTCCTTGCACATCTGTTGTGGTGAGTTTCTCTCCATTTATTAGGTGAAGGCCTTGTTAGTGAGGAGTTATCTCCTTTCAATGTGCCCTGAGCTGGGGGTATATCTCAGCATCAAGGAACACAGTTGGCTTCATCAGAATGCAAGTTTTACCACCAGCACCAGGGTACCACTGAAAGGTGCTCAGTACATTGAAGCTTTTAAAAAATTGAGGTAGTGCAAGGAGAAGAAATCTACATTGAGCCTTGGTCAATGGCTTGCCTGAGCTGTTGTCCAGTCCCCAGGATCCTGCTTACACAAAGCCCACAGCCATGATGATACATTAGTCCCCAACTCCCCAGCTCTCTCCCAAGAAAGAGATTCTCACAGATCTATTTCAAGGCAAATAACCATCAGTTTATGATATAAATGAAAATAAGATTGAATGCAATCATGTCAATTTTATCTCTTTGATTCTTCTTTAGGAAAAAATATCTTCTGTAACAAATATAAAAAAATGGAATTGTTTTAAAATAAACTGTATTTTTTTTTTTACTGTTAGATTTTATTTTATTTTATTTTTTGAATATTTTTTTATTAGTTGTTCAAACCTTACAAAGCTCTTGACCTAACATATTTCATACATTTGATTCAAGCAAATTATGAACTCCCATTTTTACCCCGTATACATATTGCAGATTCACATCGGTTCCTGTATTTTGATATGATTTGTTTTCAGGAATATATTGTTGTTTTACTAAGGCATGCTAAGGAGTAACTCAAAAATTACATTCAAAATTAATTTAAGTGATTGACTCATTAATTTCACAATTTATGGTTTTAAGTGGACATAAACTTAACCAATATTTTTAATTAATGCATTGTATGTAGCAACTCCAAGTGCAATTTGGACTAAATAATCTACTATATTTGGCATAGACTTAAATATAATTCATTAAGGAAAACAATTGCTACTTTTAAATATGCTTTATCTTGTGCAATAACCCAAATCAATATTATGAATAATTTTGCTAAGTCTGACATTTTAGATTTTATATCAATATAGTAAATGAAAATTAGCATTAAACTATTTATAGAGAATTTATAATTAGAATTGATCACTGAAAAGTAATCCTAAGACCCCTACTTATAATTGACTGCCATAATTAATATGTCTGTTGTGATTCATGATAGCATATATGGAATATTTTTCTCACTTTAGGTTAACTTCTTCCCAAAGAATATTTTGATATTTTAGGTGAAATTTTGTTTCCAAAAATACTGTAATTTGCACAACATAGATAGCACTGGAAAGCATTAAGTGAAATGATTCAGGCACAGAAAATGATATGTGGCAAGATCTTACTCATATTTAGAATACAAAAAAAATTATCACATAGAATTTGATAGTGAAATAATCATTAATACAAGATGGGGATAATAAAGAGGAAAAATGATGAGGAATGGTGAGTAAATATCACTAAGTTATAGTTGTAGGAGAAAAAAGTTCTTGTACTCTATTGAGCAGTAGGTGGGTATATATATATTCTGTATATTTCTAAGAAGCAAAAAGAAAGGATATTGAATACTTTTTCCCAAAGATATTATAAATATTTAAGAATTGGACGAACAATGCCCAATTTATACAATGTATCAATGTGTCACATGGATGGGACCCCATCAATGTTCTTGCAAATGATAGGATTTCATCATTTTATGACAGAACAATATTTCATTGTATATGGAGCATGTTTTCTTTACCTATTCATCAGTTGATAACCATTTAGATTTTTTCACTTTCTTTGCTTTTGTTTATAGTGCCACAATAAACTTGGGAGTGCAGGTATGTCTTTGATAAGCTTATTTTATTTCCTTGGGATATGTGCCAAGTTGTGGGATGGCTGGTTTCTATAGTAAATGTATTTTTAGGCTTTTTTGAGGAAATTTCATACTGTTTTTCATACCTATAATTATTTACATTCTCTCAAACAATGTGCAGATGTTCTGTTTTCTCCACATGCTCACCAGCACTTATTATCTTTGGCAGTGTTGATAACAGCTATTGTACCTGGAGTGAAGCAAGATGTTGTGAGGACTTTGTCTTAGATTTCCCTGATAATTAGTGAGGTCAAGCTGGTTTTTTTTTCCTTATGTTTTTTGGTCATATGTATATCTTCTTTTAAGAAACGTCAATTTAGGTTTATTGCCCGCTTTTAAATTAGACTGTTTGTGTTTTCACGCTATTGATTTCAGTCCTTTATGTATTCCGTATATTAATCCATTTTCAAATGAATAATTTGCAACATTTCCTTCATTTTGTAGATTGTTTCTTTAGTCTGTTGATATTTTGCTGTGCAGAGGAGTTTTAATTTGACATAGCTCCATTTTCCTATTTGTTTTTGCTTCTGTGCTTTGGGGACATCCCCCCACAAAAAAAAGTATTTGCCCATTCTAATGTCTTGAAATATTTTTGTTATGTTTTTATTTACTACTGCCATTGTTTCTGTTCTTACCTTTATATTTTTAATTAATCTCCAGTTGGTTTTTATATATGAAGATAGATAAGGCTTAGTTGCATTCTTAATATGAATAATCAATTTAGACAGCACCATTTAATGAAGAAACTTTTCTTCCTCCAAATGCATGCTCTTAGCATTTCTGTTGAAAATTTGTTGTCTGTAGATTTGTGGGTTTTCTTCTAGGCTCTAAATTTTGTTTCATTAGTTGATGGATTTGTTTTATACCAATACCTCCATGCTCCATATTAGTATTTGAGTCACCAGACATTTTGATGTTTCATTTTAAAATACTTATTTTTACCTCTCTATATTAATGTAATTATAATTTTAATTGTTTTGCCTTTTAATCTTCGTAATAAAATATGAATGGTTTACCCAATATATTCACAAAACTCAAGCATTCTAAATTTCTCTTGTTATCTTACCAAAGAATTCCATATCTTCTCATGTTCTCTCTTTGTTAGTAACACATTCTTACAGTTTGAGAAATTGCCTTTAGCATACCTTTTAGAATAGGTCTGGTGGTGATTATTTAATTAATTTGGGGGTAAATATTTATAATATGTTTCTAAAGAAATACTTTGCCAGATAGGATATTCTATGTTGGAATTTTTATCTATGAATAGGGATCAATCACACCTTTCCAACAGAGTGGGTTCAGAGACTGTGGGCAGTGGCCTTGGGATAAGAATTTCTTGAATGTGCAAAGGGTTCAGTTTCACCAGCCCAGTTTTGAGTTCCAAGATTATTCCTACCAACAGATGAAGCTGTCACGTTCCACTGCTAAAACACTCAGGTTCACTCTAGGTGAACTGGGCTGCATGAAATAATCACACAGAGACAGAGAAATACCTTTTTCTTTGGGTCCTGTGATGGCTCCTCTGACCTCAGGAGTCCATGGGAAGAGAGAGAGAGAGAGAGCACATGCTGAACCCTTTTATTGGGCAAATGAGGTAAAGGGTCAGGTTTCAGGGAGCTGAGTCTAGCTTTCTGATATCTACTGACATCAGATTGACTGACATCTAGGAAGGCCATGCTCAAAGGCAGAGCAAGAGAAGGGGACACACAAAGGGAGTTTCCATGGAACATTCTATCACAAACAGGGCAAAGGAGTAGGATTACAGAGGAGTAGGTGAGTGTAGCTCAACCTCTTGGGGTGCTGCCTACTCCTAAGGCCGTGTCTTGTTATCCAAGGGTGAGAAAAGTCCGAGTCACAGTCATGGCACAACCACGCCAGTCTACAGTGATATTTCAGATCCCCGTGGTGCATCAGGACTTAAAGATGTGTGCATTTGAAGTAGCTCCCTATACCAAGCTATGCTGCTCAAGGCTGGGCGAGATAATGGAAACAGGCTTTGCCAACATGCTATAGCAAACAAGAGGCTCCATCCAACAGCAGGGGCTTAGAGGCAAGGTTCAAGAGGGCTCTGTCTAGTACTGGGTTTCATGTGGTGGTCTATATCCAGTCTAAAGCCTACATTCAATTCCCTCTGTCCTTTCCCAAAGAGGTGCCATCTCACTCAGTGCTGCATTGTACAAAAGTCCATGAAGACTGACACAAGCAATTAGTTTTTCTTCCTTTGTCAATACAATCTTTTCTTATTTTTATGCTACAGTCATCTGTTTTCCTAAGCTTTTGTGAAAGTGGTTCCTTGTGGGAATAGCTGTTCAAATTAAAGTATCTGTGGGGATATGATTGATGGAAGATCTTACCATCTTGCTCTGCCTCTGTAACTACTAGTTCTTTTTAAATTCTTAAAAAGACAACCTTTCTTACAAATTTGTTTTTGGTCAACCTAACTTACTGAACGCATTCATTTAGAGTTTCAACAAATCAATAATTTTGTGTGACTCATGTTGTGTTGACATTTTATTCATTTATTCATTTAATTCTCTGGTCTTGGGGATCAAGTTCAGGCCCTTGCACATCCTAGGCTCTGCCACTAAGCTGCACCCCAACTTCCATGCTGATATTTTAGGTGTTATTTCTTTTTGTTTGTAATTCTGTATAAATGTCACCAGAAAACAATTGCCCAAGGCAACAAGAGTAGGTTTAAATAATTTATATTAAATGAGCCTTGAACTAATAAAAGCTTAACAAGAAAAAAAAAAATATTGCTATATTTTTTTATAAAACATTTTCTTTTAGGTTTTGGTTACACTTACATCTTAAATATACAAAGTGTTCTCACTACATCACATTTATTAACAAATATGTGTTTGTAGAACTTAAGTGATCATCTTTAAATGGTTTTATGTCTAAACATTTGCTAATATTATCTTAGGTTATAACAAAAATGGAAACTAATGAATTTCTAATTAGATTGAGTGAAGTATCACAAGTTAAATATTACTTATGAACCTCAAATACTTTGTAATCATAATGTTCACTGCTGTTATTATTTTATGATTAATTTATCTGGATAATAAATGAAATGTGCTTGAATAAAAAATAAAAATGTACATGAGTAAATAAGTAATATACATGCACCATAATAAAGTATATGTATAAGTATATATATATATATATATATATATATATATATATATATGAATATATATGTGTGAATTCAGCTACATATTTGTGCACATGAGACTTATGATTTGGTTAACACAATTATAAAGGGTAAGATATTTTATAATATATATTTTACATTCTGTTGGCATGATCCCCAAGTGTAGGTCACGATGGCCCAGTTGCCACAGTTAATCCATCCTGGGGAGGCTGCGTGCAAAGGCACGTACCAGTTATCAGTTGAGGTCTTGAGTTTAGACATCAACTCCTAGGAATAGAGAATTCAGAGCAAAACAAGATGACTCTATTGTCTTGCCAATTCTGCATCCTTCAGATTGTCGGCTTCACTGAAACTTTCTCACAAATCACCTTTTGATGAAACCTATATAATAAATGTGCTGAGCTAGCTCTGAGTCATTCAAACTTCGTCAGAGGTTGGCTAAACCTGGCCCCACCTTTTACTCTCTAGACACGTCTGTCTGTCTTTTCTTCATTCCTCATTGCCCCTTCTCCAGTTTCTGAATTAACAGGCTAGGCATGAGTCCTTGGCAAGTGTGTGTATACTTACACACACACCAACACACACACACACATGCACACATAGAGTACAATTTCTGAGGAAAGGAGAAAATGAATATTCCAGCCCAGAGAGAGAAACTTTCATTCTTTTTGTACCTTCAATAAACTGAATGATGTTGAGCTGCAGTGGTGAGGTTGGATCTTCTTTACTAAGTGTAGTGATTGGCATGCTAGCGTTTCACAGAAGCTCGGGAAATAATGTTTTACCAGTTACCTAGGAAGGGCATCCCTTAGCCCAAGCAAGTAGACACAAAATCAGCCAGAACTTAATGTGTTCTTTATTTCTCTTTGTTAGTCCTAAATAATTCATTGAACATTTTGAACAAATTTTTCCTTGAGAAACAAATGGATATTTTCAGTAAGTACATTTCAAAAAAAAAAAAAAAAAGGAAAAATGTACACACTACAAGAGGAGAGAGAAAGATGGGGGCCAATATAGAGATTAAAAAAAAGATTTAAGGCCTATCAACAGATTCTATAGTTAATTTTGATGAGATTGTGATTCAAACAAAAAAGCAGAAAAATATGAAATTCTTTGATTCAATTGGGTTAGATATTTTATAGTAATAAAGAATTTTAATTTTTAAGTTTTATAATGTTATTATTATTATAGAAAAACATCATACTATAAAGATGCATACAGAAATATTTATGAATTAAATTTTATAACCCCGAGATTATCCTCCCTAAACACAGAGATAAGAAACTAAAAAATAAATAAAGATTCAGAAGAACTATCTCTTGGTTGATGATTTGGGACTTAGAGAGACTCAACAGTGTATAAAAAAACATTAAATCACGGAGATGTGTAGGGATGGATTTTCCCTTGGAATACGTGGAATTCGTTTAAGTGCTCTAAACCTCAGCACATAAAACTCTGATTCTGACAATTTCTAAATCATTTCTAAGCATTTTGTTCAACTCCAAGTTCTCAAATTATTTGTACATATACTCTGTTGTTCAATTAAAAGTAAAAATGAATATAAATTCAATGGGAGCACAATTAATTTTGTCTCATACCAATTATTGAGATTTAAAATGATGTTTGTTAGAAATAAAAAGTTTAGTGTGATATGAGGCATATATGAAATGATATTAAAAGTTGTTCAATTAAAAAAAAAACAGTCTTATCAACATTAACACACTGATGTTTTCAATGAAACAAGGGCTAATAAAATAGGTGAACTTTGCCTGCGGATGTAGCTCAGTTGTTGAGCATTTTCCCAGCAGGAGAAAATTCTGGGTTTGATCCCAGCTGCAAAAAAATATATATCCATACATATTTAAAAAGTGAACTTGGTAGGAATTTGTACAACGATTGAAACACTAATAAAGTTAAATCTCAAAACTAAAAAAAAGGAACTCAGGAAGCCTAGAAGTGTTATTACAATAACTCAAATAATTAATTAAAAAAACAGTATATCACAAATTAGGTTTAAGTCTGAATATATTAGGGATTAAGCCAAATTACTTAACATCCGATACAACATTAAAAACCAGGGATAAGTAATTAAAATACATCAATATTTTATTTAGTGATGTTTGCTTTTTAGGTTGTTTTAAATAATCTCTCAATGCCTCAGTCATAAATGTTTTCTATTTCTTCTCAAGTTCAACTTTTACATCTAATGTTTAATCTCTCTTCACTGTATATCTGTATATAGGATGAGATAAAGCCTTAAGTTCATCTTTACTTCCATTTGGCATACTGATTTTCTCAGTTCTACACTAGTCATTTTCCAAAGTATTTGTGATGCCAAGTTTAACGTAATGGGTTTCTTTATACTTTCCATTCCCTTTCCAAGTTATTGATTCTAATTATTCATTGCATTTGCCTATCTTCATAGTACTTTGGCTTTAATGATTTCATATCTGTTAGTTGTGTTTCAGCATTTAATTCACCTTCACCAAAATTATCTTTAAAATCTGCCCTTTTTTCTTAATTGTACATTATAGGGAAAGCTTTTCAAGTTATATCAAAACATTGTTGGAATCGTTATCTCAATTGCATTAGCTATTAAAAACAATCCGTACTTTATACAAAACTCATTTACCAAAAAAACACTTTTCAACCTTTTAATAATTAAAGAATTCAAAATAGAATATTTCTTAAAATAATCATTATGAGAATTATATTCCTTTGTTATCTTCCAGTATACTATCTTTCACATATAGTTTTACTACTTTCATTTACTATTCTGTTACTTAGAATGTGCCAGAATTAAAAATATTTGTGGGTATGTTATTTGCAAGGATAAGAATATTAATAATATTGGCATCTTCTTTATAAAATTTAGCATTCTTCTTTCTTTCCTTCTTTGTACTTCAGAATCATCCTTCCCAATTCCACAGTATAGTATATCTCTTTATCTTCTTTGTTCTTTCTGCTTTAATATCTTTTAGCTCTAGCAGCAAGTTTTATTATTATTATTATTATTATTATTAATTTCTTCTTTCTGCATATCAGAGAGAACATTCAGCCTTTAGGTTTTTGGGATTGGCTTATTTCACTTAGCATGATAGTCTCCAGTTCCATACATTTACTGGTAAATACCATAATTTCATTCTTCTTTATGGCTGAGCAATATTACATTGTATAGATATAACACATTTTCTTTATCAATTCACCCATTGAAGGGCACCTAGGTTGGTTCCATAGCCTAACTATTATTAATTGTGCTGCGATACACACCTATGTGGCCACATCACTATAGTATGGCTGGTTTTAAGTCCTTTAGACTTAAATGCCCAGGAGTGGGAGAACTGGGCGAAATGGTGCTTCCATTTCAAGTTTTCCAAGTGATCTCCATGCTGCTTTCCAGAGAGGTTGCACCAATTTGTAGTCCCAACAATGTGTGAGTGTACCTTTTCCCCTACATCCGTGAAAACATTTATTGTTACTTGTATTCTTGGTAATTGCCATTCTGACTAGAGTGAGATGAAATCTCAGTGTAGTTTGAATATGCATTCCTCAAGATCCTAGAGATGTTGATAATTGTTTCATATATTTGTTGACTGTATTTCCTCTTCTCTGAAGTGTCTGTTCAGTTCCTTTGCCCACTTATAGACTGGTTGTTGTTGTTGTTGTTGTTGTTGTTGTTGTTTTGTTAAGTTTTTTGAGTTCTTAACATATCAATACTCTATATGAGATGCAGGTGGCAAAGATTTTCTCCCATTCTGTATGCTTTCTATTCACATTATTATTTCCCTTGCCATGAAAAAGCTTTTTAGTTTGATATCATCCTATTTATTGATTATTAATTTTGTTTCTTGTGCTTTAGGAGTTTTATTGAGAAATTCATGTCCTAAGTCGACATGACGGAGATTTGGGCCTACTTTTTCTTCTAGTAGGTGCAAAGTTTCTGGTCTAATGCCTAGGTCCTTGTTCTACTGCCGCAGTCTGGCTGGGCACAAATCACGAGCCACTAAAGCAGGAACAAATTTTATTTTTTCTACTGCAAGAAAAAACCTCACACACGCTCCTGGGGAATCCTCCCGAAAAGCCACGAGGCTCCTCCAGCAACCCCCAGCCGGAAATAACTATCCGGGAAAACCCTCCTCCTGCACTTCGACAACCAATGGGAACTCCCGGGGAATCCCCGTGAGAACTAAAAATAGCGCGAGAACTCAAAATTAGCGCTAGAACTCAAAAGTAGCGGCAGAGGCGGATATTAACGCCTTGCCTGTCAATCAATACTATTGACAAAATGCCAGGGGCCATACAGACTCGGCTGTGGCTCTCAGCATCTCCCCCCTTCTGTTTAATTAAACAACAAGTAATGTGGCTTAGGGACCGTGCCTGTTAGGTAGTCCAATTCAACATATGGTCCTTACCCGTCATCGGATGAACTGACCTCTAGGCGTCAGCCTCCTGTCTTAGGTTGGTACCACTGCAATCGGATCATACCCGTCACTGACTACCGGTCCAGCATACAGCCATACTTGTGGATAGGCCTTTGCACCAGTGGGGGGGTGAGGTTCTTTGCCTCACCTCTGTTGGCCCCCAAACTTGTCCTTGGTGCCAATGGGGGGGTGAGGTTCTTTGCCTCACCTCTGTTGGCCCCCAAATTTTAGACCATCACTAGTAGAAGGGAGGAGGATGAAAAATGCCATGACACCAAGCCAATTGAGGGCTCCTTTGAAAAATTGTACCACCAGTGACACCATCAGCAAAGATGCCAGCATTACCACAATTCGCTGCACCAACAGATAGTTCACAATGCATACAAGTGATACATAGTCCAGGCAAGTTGTGCAAGCAGTTCAAAGTAGAGGAATCTGTCAATATGTCCATTTCCTCCCAAAGTAAATCTACTCCTTGATTGAGCATTACTTGTTGAGTTATTATTCACTGATGCATCAGTTTATACAGTTTGTTGATAGCTACCGAAGAAGCTGTAGTTTGGTTTTATCTTTGTCTTCACCGGCACTGGGATGAAGATAGGAATTCTGGCAATGATGCTAGGAAAAAAATTATGTAACATTCCAACAGGCATTAAGAAAACAATTTTTTGAACAATTTACATTATCCTGAACAGAATTATTAAATATAATGAGAAGGAAAGGTGAAAGCAAACAAACAGATCTGTTAACCTCCTTATTTGTTTACATATTAAAACAATTTTCAACAGCTGTTTACCCAATCTAAATTAAACCATTAAAATCACGTGAATAAAAAAAATTCGGATCCATTTATTCATGAGCGCTCCTCATATAAGATATATGGACATACACACATACAGACATACAACACAAAACAGAAGTGTGCGCACATAACATACAACATATAAGACAATAATAAAGGCCTTGTAGCTTTACCTAGGTGAAATCTCCATTGCAATGTTTAAAAACTCCACAGTCAAAAAATAAAACACAGTCAAAAAACAAAACTGATCAGAAAAACATTAACCTAGGTTTGTATGAGCTCAAAAAATAAAATAGAACTTTATGATGTGGGAAAAATGCAATAATAAAATAGATATTGAAAAAAGGCACCGTGGTTAATCACTGTCGCAGATGTAAGAATAGCCAAGCTGGAGCTCTGGATATCAGCTGTTATGGATTTCAGTCAAATCATCTTCTTTTTCTGTAGAAATTGTTTTGGTTAACCTCTCTGGAATCCAAATCGGCTGCTGTTCTCCCTGTGGGAACACACAAACGGAACCCCGACTCCAGACAATAACTGGGTCGGGACCTTTCCATTGTCCTGTTAGAATATCTTTCCAAAGTACCTTAGGCTTATGTACATTTTTCGGATACATATGTCTTTCCGCAGCACTAAGTCCTGATGAATCCAAATTTAGAAAGTTTAGAGTAAAAAGGGTTATTTTAAGTTTATCTTTGGGGGATATATACCCCTTTCCAATTCCCTCTTTTTGCTTTAATAAGTACGTTTTAATAGTTTGATGAGCTCTTTCAACTATGCCTTGTCCCTGTGGATTGTATGGGATTCCTGTTATATGAGTAATACCAAAAGATGAGCAAAATTGTTTAAAAGAGTTAGAAGTGTAACCAGGACCATTATCAGTTTTTAACTGTTTAGGAACACCCACAGTGGCAAAATTTTGTAAGCAATGAGCTATAACATCTTTAGTTTTTTCTCCGGCATGAAGGGAGCCCATCAAAAATCCGGAAGAAGTATCAACTGTAACATGTAAATATTTTAATTTTCCAAATTCTGGTAAGTGTGTGACGTCCATCTGCCAAATATGGTTAGGTATCAGTCCTCTAGGATTGACTCCAAGATTAACTTGTGGTAAAAAGGTCACACAATTTTGGCATTGTTTTATTATATGCCTGGCTTGTTCCTTAGTTATTTTAAAACGCTTTTGTAAAGTATTAGCATTAACATGAAACCTTTTATGAAAATTTGTAGCTTCTTCTACAGTAGAAAAAATATGTATATCATGTGTAATTTTATCTGCTAAATCATTGCCCAAACTAAGGGCTCCAGGCAATCCTGTATGTGCCCTGATATGTCCTATAAAGAATGGATCTTTTCTATCCCAGATTAGACTTTGTATAGTGGAAAACAAAGAGAAAACAGTAGAGGAAGGGGAAATCCTACCAGCATCTTCAAGGGATATTATAGCATTAACTATATACTGACTATCAGAAAATAAATTAAATACAGAATCTTTAAACATCACAAAAGCTTGTAAAACTGCATTAAGCTCTACCTTTTGAGCTGATTGTTTGGGAACTAAAAATGTAAAAGTTTGATCAGGGGTAACTACTGCAGCTGTACCATTATTAGACCCATCAGTGAATATATTTGGAGCATTCACGATAGGTGTTTTTCTTGTCATTTTAGGAAAAACTACAGGATGCTTAGACCAAAAAGACAACAAAGGATTAGATGGTAAATGATTATCAAATGAAACATTTGATTTACACATGATTATTGCCCATGTATTTAACTCATTAGCTAACTCATCAATTTGCTCCATAGTATATGGAGTAATAATTTTATTGGGAGAAATTCCAAACACTCCCTTTGCTGCTTTTATTCCTTTCAGTATTAATTGTCCTACAGCCTCAGGATACCTAGTAAGAATAGTGTTAGGAGAGTAAGATAAATGTATCCACAATAATGGACCTTCTTGCCAAAATACTCCTGTAGGAATATTTTTTGTTGGTATTACAATGAATAATAAAGGCAAACTTATATCAATTCTGTCCAAATGCATATTTTCCATATATGTTTCAATAATTTTTAATGCCTTTCTTGCTTCAGGAGTTAATATGCGGGGTGAATTTGGATCTGATGGACCTTTTAGGATATCAAATAAAGGTCCCAACTCTCCTGTTGGTATGCCTAGATAAGGCCTTATCCAATTTATATCTCCCAACAACTTTTGAAAGTCATTAAGCGATTTGAGTTGATCTACTCGTATTTGAATTTTAGGTGGACGGACCATGGTTGAGGATAATAGAACTCCTAAATAATTAATTGGAAAATTTAATTGTACTTTATCTATTGCTATCTCTAGATTATAATTTTTTAACAAATTTGTAAGTGTGGCATAACATTCCAACAATGTGTTTTTATCTTTGTGTGCTAACAATACATCATCCATATAGTGAAATATTTGTAGTTCAGGATTTTGATTTCTAAGTGGCTGGATTGCTTTATTAACATAAATTTGACACATAGTTGGGCTGTTAGCCATCCCTTGAGGGAGCACTTTCCATTCATATCTCTGATCAGGACCTTCATGATTCAGTGCAGGGATAGTAAATGCAAAATGTGGACTATCCTCAGGATGAATTGGAATTGAAAAGAAACAATCTTTAATATCTATAGCTAAAACATACCAGGTTTTTGGTAAAGCAGACAATTGAGGAATCCCTGATTGAGCAGGTCCCATAATAACCATCTCATTATTAATGGCTCTTAAATCTTGTAATAATCTCCATTTACCAGATTTCTTTTTAATGACAAAAATGGGAGTATTATAGGGAGATACAGAAGGTTGTATATGTCCCTCCGCTAATTGTTGTTTGACCAGGTCATGGGCTGCTTGTATCTTTTCTTTAGTCAGGGGCCACTGAGAAACCCATACTGGTCTATCTGATTTCCAAGTGATTTTTATTGCCTCAGTGACCCCTTCTGAAAACCCAGTCCATGTCTATTTATTCTTTGATCTATTTGTATTGGTGCTGCTATACCTTGTTCTTGTTTTTCTAATCTTTTTCCTTTCCTAAAACCTTGTCTAGCCATAATAGTGGGTGCATTTTGATTGATATTATTTGTTAATGTCAAACCTAATTGATCTAAGACATCTCGTCCCCATAAATTTACGGGAAGATGATCCAATACATATGGCTGTATAGTTCCTTCACATCCTTCAGGATCCTTCCAATCTAAGACCATTGCACTTCTATGGGGATTAGTTGCCACTCCTAGGCCTCGAAGCGTTTGAGTGGCTTGTTGTAATGGCCAATGTTTTGGCCATTCTTGACGAGATATGATGCTAAGGTCTGCACCTGTATCCAGTAGCCCATTAAATTCATGTCCTTGAATATTTAGTTTTAGCATTGGGCGAGAATCTAAATTCAAAGACAGCATAGCCCAATCTACACCTGTGGAGCCTAAACCCCTGGAACCTCTTTCCATAGTAGTACTGGAAAATTTATCATGTAGGCTGGATATTATTAATAACTGTGCTATTCTATCTCCTGGTGAAATTACTGATATACCCTTTGGAGAACTAGCTATAATTTTTATTTCACCTTCATAATCGGGATCAATTACCCTGGGACTTATCATAAGTCCTTTTAGCGTAGAAGAACTACGTCCTAACAATAAGCCTACTGTTCCTTGGGGAAGAGGTCCTTTTACTCCTGTGGGAATGATTTGAACTCCCATCTCTGGAGTTAGTACTGCTCTGGCGGAGGCGCAGATGTCCAACCCTGCGCTCCCTCTGGTTCGTCTGATGAGAGATCGGATGGATAATGTGTCCTGGGTACTACCCTGATGGGGTTGCTGGGTTCCTCCATGGTTTTTCTGGGTTCCTCCAGTGCCCCGTACATTTGTGGTCGTGGGCCCCGGAGCATTGGGCCCCCCTGTCCGTTTTTTGGCAATGGAGCCTGATGCCTTTCTCCACGATATCGTGGGTAACCACCTGGTCCTTGTCCATTTTTTGATAATGGAGTACCCTCTATGGTGGTTTGAGAACGGCATTCATTAGCCCAGTGTCTCCCTCTACGGCATCGTGGGCAAATATCTGGTGTTCTATTCCTTTGATACCTAACTTTGTTATACCTTCCTCCTATGGGGCAACTCCTTTTAAAATGTCCTGTTTGTTCACAATTGTAGCATGTTTTTGGCCTGGCATCTAAAGCCTGTTGTACTGCTGCCAAGACTTGTCCTTGTTCATTAATGTCTCTACATAATTTAATATATGTGTTTAAATCTTCATGTTTCCATGGTCTAATGACCTCTCTGCAGCAACGATTTGCTTGGTCATAAGCCAGTTGTTTTATAAATGGCATTGCTTGTTCTGTGTCACCAAAAATTTTGGAGGCTGTTTGAATAAGCCTATCTACAAAGTCAGCGTAAGGTTCATTAGGTCTCTGTATTACCTTAGATAGCTGACCTTGTAAATCTCCATGTCCTTGTAAAGTCTTCCATGCCCTAACTGCGTCTGCAGCAATCTGTGCATATACAGCAGGATCATATTGAATTTGTTGCCGCTGACCCTCATAAGGTCCTTTTCCTAGCAACATCTCTAGACTTCTTTGAGGGTAACCGGCTGCTGCATTTCGTCTAGCTGTCTCCCTGCAAAATTCCTCATTGGCAACCTTCCATAACAAATATTGTCCTCCATTTAGCACAGATCTACACATACTAGCCCAATCTGCTGGAGTCATGTCCAAGTTAGTAATGGATTCGACCATGCTTACAGTGAAGGGTGCATGAGGACCATAGGTTGTTACAGCCTCCTTTAATTGCTTCACTGTTTTGAACTCTAACTCACTGTGAATTCGCTGCCCTCCTGCCTGCTCAAGTACAGGGCATGCTAATCTTTGAGGTCCTGTCTCAGGATCCCATCTATCAACTACGGGGGTTGAGGGGGTTGAGGGCCACTCAGCTATCTCCATAGGTGGAGCTGTTGGCTGAATTACGCCCTCTGGTGATAGATCGGTGTTAGTAGCAGCCTCCTGTTGTTGCTTCCCCCCTGATAGCTGTTTCTCCTCTAAGCTTTCTTCCTTTAAATTTTCTTCCTCTGTCTGACTAGCTTGAGAGACCTTCTCTTTTGCTTGATCTAAATTGTCTTTCTCCATGGTTTGAACCTCTAACAATTTATTTAACACTCTTTCAGTTTGTTTTTTACTAATTTCTAATCTGTTACAAAGATAACGCAACCCAAAAAGATAACACAAAACAAGACCGAAACAGAATGAAACAAAAATGGAACAAAAAATCGTTGTATCAATTTTCCTATTTTCTGGACATGTGCATTTGTGGTCTATTTCTATCTCTTCCTCAGGGGCAAACAACTTCAAACCTTGAGCCAACCATTTTTCCCAGTCTGCCTGAGAAAATTCTAGGGATAGGCAGCTTGAAACAAAACCAAAACAAATCAAAGCAAGAACATATTGTTTTTTAAAATGGTCACCCATTCTCTTGCCTTCCCTTAGGGGTAAGCAATTTCACTTACCCCGAAGCTTCAGACGTTCCCCGTCCGGGCCGCCAAATGCCGCAGTCTGGCTGGGCACAAATCACGAGCCACTAAAGCAGGAACAAATTTTATTTTTTCTACTGCAAGAAAAAACCTCACACACGCTCCTGGGGAATCCTCCCGAAAAGCCACGAGGCTCCTCCAGCAACCCCCAGCCGGAAATAACTATCCGGGAAAACCCTCCTCCTGCACTTCGACAACCAATGGGAACTCCCGGGGAATCCCCGTGAGAACTAAAAATAGCGCGAGAACTCAAAATTAGCGCTAGAACTCAAAAGTAGCGGCAGAGGCGGATATTAACGCCTTGCCTGTCAATCAATACTATTGGCAAAATGCCAGGGGCCATACAGACTCGGCTGTGGCTCTCAGCATTCTACTTCAAGCAGCCATTTTTTAAGGCATAAATATTTTGAAACATCAACAGAATATACTCATAGAGGAAATTAAAGCTATTACATTAAATTAACAAGCGAAAAGAGAAAAAATATATTAATTTTTATGTTGTTGAAATTTGCTATTTAGGAAAAAGTAGTGTTCAGGAAGTAAGGGGAGATAAATAATGTTGATAAATCTATATTGTCAGTCCATATGTCATATTCATTCTGTAAATTGACACATATTTTAAATGTTTTATAATGAAATTGTATGAATTGTGTTAAAGTTATAAGAGCAAGAGCTAATTGCCTAAATTGGAATCATCATGCCATAAACATAAAAAATATGTGTTTTTTTGTTTCAACAATTTATACAAAGGAGAATTTATGTCGTTTTTACTAGGAAAGAAATACCCTGATACCTACCCTGTTCTGAAAATCCTAAAAGGGATTAGATAAGAAACAGTCAATGTATCAAATCTTGCCTCACTCAATTTATGAGTTGTTTTATTGAATATTCATGCATATTTAATTTTCTAAGTTTCACTTGCTTAATTTTCAGTTTGAAGATGAACGCTGAAGAACATCCCTGTAATCATAGTGATTTGGGAGGCTAAGACAGAAAGATTACAAGTTTGAAGCCAGCCGGGTCATCTTAGCATGACCCAGTCTCAAAAATAAAATTAAAAGTTCTGGAGATATAGCTCAGTATTAGAGCATGGTGGGGTCCATACCTAGTAATAATAAGTCAATCAATCAATAAATAGAAAAAAATAAATTTAAATTTAAAAGCAATGGAGAGCTTCATAAAATTGTAGGCATATATGTGTATATAAATGTGTATTTGTGTGTGTTTGTGTGTGTGTTTATCATACTGTGCACAACCTCTGTTACACCCTGCTACTTTATACTCCTACTATTTATCTCTGATATAGGTAACCACTGTGTTCACTTTTATGTGTATCTTTATTTCCTGAGTTTACACATTTACAGGTGAGTATAATTTGTATGTATATATGCATGTATGCGTTATGCATGTATCCTTATCTCCTACTCCTCTGCAAACACTATTATTAAAAGATAGCATGCTATTCTGAAAATTTTACACATTTTGGGGATAACAGGAGAGATAGAGATCTTTCCATTTCACTACCCAAAGTGCTGTCCCATTCATTTTTTAGCTGTTTTGTATATCATCATGTGGATATATCAACCCTAATTTAATCTGTCCACAGTTGAGGGATTTAGGCGGATTTCACAGTTTTGCAATTCAAACAATGTTCAATGAATTACTGAGTATCTCAGGAATATATCCTGTCCACAGTTGATGATTTCCCATAACTGAGTATAATAATTATATGAATCTATCCCTGGAAGATAAATTCCCATAAGTGAAATTACTAGCGCAAAGTACACTTATTTTGGGTAGATTTGCAAAAGTAATTTCTACCAACCACACATTTGTTATTTTTATCTACAGCCTTGCTGCAGAGCATGCAATCAACTTTTTGATTTATGATACTGATACCTAAAAAACAACTGAATAGTTTAATTTGTGTTTCAAATTATTACTGAGATGAATAACCTTTTCACATACTGAAGAACTATGTTTATATCATTTGGCACAAAATATTTTTGTATTACTTGCAAATAATTTAAAGACATTTCTATTTATTTGAATCTCAAAGTATATACTTGATATAACATAAAGATTCTCAGTAATGGTATGTGGTGTAAATATTATCTTTGTTTATTATTTTTATTTTGTTTGATATATGATTATTATTGCCTTGGAGAAGATTGTAGTAGTTAACTTTTTTCTGAATTCTATACATTCATTAATATATAGAGAGGGCAATGCCTTCTCATCCCTATTTCTTGATTATCTGTATAATTAATTTTATACTTTAAAATCATTTTTCCAACTTGTCTCCATGGATACTTCATTTCCTGGAATTATTCTCACATAAATAGAACTGTTCTTGGTTATTTTGTTTGTTTACATTATTTTAGAGGAAAGGTATCGAATATGAAGTCTATAGAAATTTTTTTTTATTTTAAACTCTTATATTAAAAAGAATTCTGATTGAATCCTAAATGTGGCAATTTAGATGGGATTATATTTTTAAGTCGAATGACTTTATATTTTGCTTTGTTTTAGGTCTTGGATAAAATGATTCAAAATGAGTGACTAATTGGGTAGTCTTATGTACCAGCAATGAAACTGATTAAAATGTATTGGCTTATGTAACTAATGTTAGGCATTTTTCTGCATAACTTTACTTTTACTAATTTATTTAAGCTTCATATTAACACCCTAAATGAAACGCTGTCATTAACTGTTTCTTACATATCAAGAAATACACTTAAACACTTGTCCAAATCAATGAGTTAAGAGATCTGAGACCTAAGTCACAACACACTACCTTCTGAAATTGGTGGGAAGAATGTAGTCCATACCTCTAAGGAATTGGCAATAATCTACTAAGAATTTGCATCACGGATGCTGTAAATTGATCTTAAATTGTGCGGGCATAGATTTTTTTTCCTTCTTGGTACATAATTATGCTACCACATTTATATGATAATCATTGTTGACTGAGAGTAAAACATGTATTTGTTGCTTTCCTAAAATTGAGTCAATTTTTTTTTCATTTTCTTCATTTTTTTATTCTTGTGACTCTTAATTTTCTTTTATTTGAACAAGTTTATTGGTATTACTCTTCTATGTCATTGACTTTGGATTACCAATTACACAACTTTACAATATGATTTAATGCTATAGTTAGTATAGCATTTGCTTGTGGACAGTGATTTTGCCTTCTGTATAAACCTTCTGTATAATAATAGTAATAAATAATGTTCAGATAGTTAATATAATAGAATCTGTTAAATTTTTTTTAAAATTTTTTCTCAAGAGCCCTAAACTTTACAGATGTGGTAAAACAGTCTCTGAAGTATAGCTTTGTTGAAACTACTTTAGTTTTTCTTGAATAAAAAGTAAGCATTTAAGATAATAAGTTTTACTCAACTACATGGAAAATGATAGCATGTAAATTTCACAGTTAATTTTTAATTTGATGCTTACAGAACATTTTAGCAGTGACAAGTTGAAGTTTACTTCAAATAAATTTGGAATTAGAGCTGATTTACTACAGCTGTATATTTTGAATTACACAGGAAATTTTTCAAGATACAGATATTTATTGCCATTGCAATGTAATAACAGATTGCTTATTTTACCACGATTGAATTACTTTGCTTTAGGGAAGGAATATTAAATTCCATGAATATTTATTAAGCCTTTTTCACTACATTGAAGAAAGTATTTCTCCCAAGTGTTTTAAACTGCTCTGTGTATCAGGATCTACTCTGAGCATTAACCATACTCTCTGGGCTTCACGTGGAATAACCTATCTGCAGACTCCATCACATAACCCTGTCCTGGATGTGAACACATGGAGGGGGAGAAGGGTCAAATCTCAAAAACAGATCATTTCATGTACAACAGGATTTTCTCAAATTCTCATTGCTTCATAGTGCTTGAGGCATTGACTTCTTTCTTAGTTCCAGATCTGTAATTTCACTATGATTACTTTAATAAAAAAGCTTATTTCATTCTGTCAACAACCCAATGAGGTGAATATTGTTTCTCTTCATTTTGCAAATGAGGAAACTGTGGGATCATTTGAGGATAAGCAGAGTGAGTAAGCATCCCTAGCTTCTATCTTCTTCACTTTTCATGACACTTTTCTGTGAGTAATTATAGCAAACATTGATTTTCCTCCTTTCTGTTGAAATAAATTAGTTACATAAAAATATAAATGTAAATTCCTAATTATCACAAATTCACTGACCATTAATTTACTATTTAATAGAAAAAATCAAAGCAGCCATTTTGAGAGTCATATTTTTTAATTAATTAATTAATTTTAATTAGGTATATATGACAGCAGAATGCATTTTATTCATTGTACACAATTGCAGCACAACTTTACATTTCTATGGTGGTACTCAATGTAGCATCATACTATATGTGCAATCATACATACACCTAGGTAGTGATGTCCATCTCATTCTACCATCTTTCCTGACCCCATGAACCCTCCTTCTACTCCCTCCCCTTTGCCAAATCAAAGTTCCTCCATTTTTCCCATGCCTCCCCCATCCCTGTTATGGATCAGCATCCACTTATCAGAGAGAAAAATTGGCCTTTGGTTTTTGGGGGTTGATTTACTTCACTTAACATGATATTCTTCACCTTCATCCATTTACCTGCAAATGCAATAATTTTATTCTTTTTTAGTGCTCAATAATATTCCATTGTGTATATATATCACAGTTTCTTTATCCATTCATCTATTGAAGGGCATCTAGGTTGCTTCTACACTTTAGTTATTGTGAATTGAGCTTCTATGAACATTGATGTATCTGCGTTACTGTTGTCTGCTGATTCTAAGTTCTTTGAGTATAGACCAAGAAGTAGGATGGCTGGGCCAAATGGTGGTTTGATTCCAAGTTTTCTAAGGAATCCCCATACTGCTTTCTGGATTGGTTGGACCAAATGGAGGAAAATTTGAAGCATTCCCTCTAAAATCTGGAACAAGATAAGGATGCTCTCTTTCACCACTACTATTCAACATAGTTTCACCACTACTATTCAACATACCCAAGTAATTAGACAGACAAAAGAAATTAAAGGAATGTGGATAATAAAAGAAGAACTCAAACTATCATTATTTGCTGACAACATGATTCTGTACTTAGAAAATCCAAAATCTCCATCAGAAAACTTCTAGAATTAATTAATGAATTCAGCAAGTAGCAGGGTATAAAATCAATACCCACAAATAGAATGCATATCTATGCATCAGTAATAAATGCTCTGAAAGAAAAGTTAGGAAAACTACCCCATTCATAATAGCCTCAAACAAAATAAAATACTTGGGAATCAATAAAAGAGGTGAAAACCTCTTCAATGAAAACTATAGACAACTAAAGAAAGAAAATGCAGAACACCTTAGAAGATGGAAAGATCTTCCATGTTCTTGGATAGGCAAAATTAATATTGTCAAAATGGCCATACTACCCAAAGTGCTATACAGATTCAATGCAATTCCAATTAAAATCCCAATGTCATTCCTTATAGAAATAGAAAAAGCAAACATGAAACTCATTTGGAAAAATAAGATACACAGAATAGCCTAAGCAATCCTTAGCAAGAAGAGTAAAGCAGGAGGCATCACAATACCAGACCTTAAACTAAACTACAAAGTTATAGTTACAGAAATGGAATGGTATTGGCACCAAAATAGACATACAGACCAATGGTACAGAATAGAAGACAAAGAGACAAACCCACACAATTGCAGTTATCTCATACTAGACAAAGGCGCCAAAAACATACAGTGAAGAAAAGATAAACTCTTCAACAAATGGTGCTAGGAGAACTGGAAATCCATATACAGCAAAGTGAATATAAAACCCTATCTCTCATCATGCACAAAACTCAACTCAAAGTGGATCAAGGATCTAGGAATTAGTCCCGAGACCCTATGCCTAACAGAGGAAAAAGTAAGCCCAAATTATCGTGTTGGATTAGGCCCTGAAATCCTTAACCAGACTCCTAAAGCATAAGAAAGAAAATCAAGAATTAATAAATGGGATGGATTCAAACAAAATACGTCTTCTCAGCAAACAACAGTCAATGAAATGAATAGAAAACCTATATTTGGGAAGAAGATTTTTGCTATACATACATCATATAGAGCACTAATTTCTGGGGTACATAAAGAACTAAAAAATCTTAACACCAAAAAACAATCCAATCAATAAATGGGTTAAGGAGCTGAACAGACACTTTTCAGAAAAAGATATACATCCAATCAACAAATATATGAAAAAAAATGTTCAACATCTCTAGTAATGAGAGAAATGCAAATCAAAACTACTCTAAGATTTCCTCTCACTCCAGTCAGAATGGCAGTTCTCAAGAATAGAGAAAACAATAAATGTTGGTGAGGATGTTGGGGGGGGGAGGAGGCACACACATACCTTGCTGGTGGGAACTCATATTTTTAAAATGATGAACCTGTAATATTCTGGAGCAACACCATGAAAGTGAATCATTCGATTTTCAGAGATTTTATGAGCCTGTGTTTAAATACAACCATGATTAAAGATTAAATCTTATGAAAATACAATCACATTATTAAATAAAAGGTGATAAATACTCAAAACATTGTTTTGTCAAGTTTATTGTGTTATGATCTACATTCATAAAATTATTAGTGTTTATTTAAAATGCTAAGCAATGGTGCAAGGCTAAGCATTTCTTTCTGGTGTGCATTGAGACATCAAATTGCTTGATTGAAATTAGGACTATTTTAATCATATTTGGAATATTTTTAGAATAGAATTTGAAAAACTGGAAATAAAGACTTGTTTCATTATTTTGATGATAGCCTAGACTTATGAAATTCATGAGAAAATATTAATAATAATACAGATTAAATTTAAAAAGCTGCCATGTCTTTGGTCATTATGAGTAGTACATAACACACTCCACACACATGCTAAAATATTCTTGGAGTAATTTAATATGATTGTTTCATTCAGCAAAAACACTTTCCGTATCATTGAAAAATCAGTGATTTGCAAAATATATTTTAGTTGTTTCACTTTCATTTTTCTTACTAAATAAGTGAACTTATCAGCTTATAGTCATGTCAAAAGAACTTTTACCCATTGTTCATATAAAACACTTCTGTGCTGAATCTAATAGTGATTAAGCACTTAATCTGTAGTCTGATTTTGTCATATTATGGTTGAATTGCTAACATGAGTTTGCTGCAGAAATAACAGGTCAACAAAAACAATGAGTATGTTTCAAAAAACAATTTGCTATTTTAAATTACAATAGGTTGTTGTGTTATAGTCTTTGTAAATTGTGTCCTACATATCCTTTATACAATAAAAAATATAACAAAGTTTAACCTCTATTTACCGCATTGTGAGTTGTACCATAAACAGGCTCACATGGCAAGGTACCAAGGGCAGTCAGTGGCCAAAAGCCAATGAGGCACTAAGGCCAGCAATCCAACAATACCCAATCAACTGAATCCTGCCAACAATGATATAAGTGAGCTTGGAAGAAGATCACTTTTCAAGTAAAACTTCCAATGAATTCCCAGCTTTGGTGGACATCTTATTGCAGCCTGTGAGAGATCTTAGAAAATTGACCTAATCCTTGGGTAGAAAGCTGATTTACTGTAAAATAATCAATATTATTGTTTTAAGTCACTTGAATTTGATATATTTTAAGAAGCAATATACATCTAGTCCAAATATCATAAAAATAAAATTAAAATTAAATTTCTATTGTCTTTATATTGCTGTAATAAAATGCAAAATAAGCAATGATCACTCCAGCCTTAAATATGACCTGTAAAAGCTACATCAGTCTCAAAATAAAGTAGCCTGAGTCTTACTGAATGCTATTTCATCTTAAATAATTCTAGTGACATTTCCTTATAAACATATACATATTATTAAAGTATATATTAGTTCTTAAATTTATTTTTACATAATAGTGCCAAACAGCAATAAAATCATTATAACCATACAGACTTTAGAAGTTACCAAATAACAATCCCAGGATCCCTAATATACTGAGTCTCTGACATAATTTTAATATGTGAGATAATAGTAGCTCAAACTCTATGAAAATTTTAAAGGAAAACAGCTAAAATATTATTTATTTTACTAATTTTTTACAATCAATTTTCTACAGAAAAAACATAACCAATCCTTATGTATATCATGTGTGTACATACCTGTGTATATGTGTATGTATATGTGTGCTTGTGTGTGAACTATATCTATCTACATGTAGGTAGATACACAGAGACAGAAATTGAGATAAAGAATTGAATTGACTCACGTGATTACGGAGAATGAAATGTCCAGGACTGCATGTGTGCAAGTTGGAGACCCAGGAAAGTTGGTGTTACAATTCTGTCCATCTGAAGGTCTGAGAACCAGGGGAGCTGAGAGTGAAAATTTCAGTCTGGGAGCAGGAAAAGATAGGATTGAATGTCCTACCTCCAATGCAGATAAAGATGGGTGAATTCGTTCTCCCTCTGTCTTTTCTTTCATTCAGACCTTCAGCAAAGTGAATGATACCCAAACACATTGAGGAAAGCTACTGAGTCTACTCATTTCAATGCTAATATCGAACAGAGACACTTCCAAAAATTATGTATAATTGGCTATCCATGGCCCAGTCAGGATGACCCACAGAGTTAACTATTACATTTACTGTACTAGCGTATCACCAATTTCTTCCATGTTAGTTTCAAAAATATCTTGTCACAATCATCATCGTTATTATTATGAATGTGTTTTCTGAAATAATATTTATCTAATGAGTTGGAAGTTTGAAGTCATCAAATAACCAGAAACATCAATAATCATTTTAACTAGACATACTTTTTCATATTTCCATTAATCTTAAACCTATATGAGTGCATGAATTCCATTTGAATGGTATTTCTAGTGATCAGTGTGGTGCAAGTTAAAATCTACTCAAAAGACTTTTCCTCTAATCTGATTCTCCAATCTCAAATATGATTTTAATGTTAAGAGATAATTGCAGAACAAATATTTTAAAAGGAAACAAGCATCAGATGTTTTCCATGTTTATTTGACAGCCCTGAAATTCAATAAGAAATCTGGGAAAAATGTTCCAGATCATAATCGGAGATGCTTCTTAAGACATATCTTATATATAATTGGAAATTTTCTACGTAGGTTTACTTAAAAGTGTTTTTTGTAAAAACTGTCTACCTTTATTTTATGCAAATATTTGTATTGCATCTTCCAGGTTTTACCCATAATCTTTTCTACTGTTTTTTGTTTTGGCATCAAAATATTGCTTTTCCTCATTTGATATATATTACGATTTTTCACTATCTTTTTGTAAAAAATGCTAAAGGAAAACAAAATGTAACTATTGTTATCATATTCTTCCTTGCAACTGTGTAGTATCTTACAATGTTGATATTTTTATTTGGCTAGTTAGGAGGCCTTTGTATATCTGTCTATCATCTATCTATCTATATTTGTATATATGTAATGTATTCATGAAACATAGATTTATGCTACAATGGAAAATGTAGTATTTGTTATCAAAGTAAATGATTTCTTGAACTCAGCTCTATTGAATGTCATGCAAGAAAACTTCTACAGTTTTTTTTTTAATTTGGTATTTCATTATATGTTTTGTTTGGCTGTCTCTTCTCATAAACCTTTATGTCCTATTAAATGTCCACCTTAAAAGCTAAATACTTTTATAGCAATGTTTAAATATCTCTGAATGATTTTTTTAACATATAAAATCCATTACTCTGAAAACAATGTGCTTATTATGGTCATAAATATTGGGAGAAAACCTTGTATTTAAAAAATGATGACTCTGCCCAGATTGATTTTGAGCACTTTTATATCTTCATTGCAATGTTAATGAAACCTAAAATGAGATGATCTTTAACAAGCGTTCCATTCTAACAGCTTTTATTATTTGCATTTATTTATGTGACAGAGCTGTTTAAAAATATTTTATTAATTCAAAGGAATATTATATGAGGATATTTTTATCCAACAAATATGAGCAGATCATAATAAATGGAAAATAATATTAAGTACTCCATTAGAAAACATAATAAAATTTTAAAATAGCATTTCAATATATGGAATTAATAAAATAAAGCATGAATTCTCTAGAAAAAAATTCAATTATTAACATTTTCTAACCAATGAAAGTAAACAGGTAGATCCAAAAGAGAATTTGCATCTGTAAAGAATAATTTGTGTTATTTGATTTATAACCTGGATCTAGTGGTTATAAGTCCATTCATGCTTACTCAGCGTAAATTTTAGATTATTGTTTTGAGACAATTATTTTGGCATTCTCTTCTTGAATCATAAGAAGTAAAACTAAATGTTTAAATAGGAACAAATTATTTCTATTACATTTTTTTACATGGTGAAATAAGACAACTAGTAGTTTTAGTATTCCTAGAAAGCAGTCTATTCAAGATTCAATATTGTGC
This sequence comes from Urocitellus parryii, assembly GCF_045843805.1. NCBI lineage: Eukaryota > Metazoa > Chordata > Mammalia > Rodentia > Sciuridae > Urocitellus > Urocitellus parryii. The sequence continues at coordinate 126,450,546 of NC_135539.1, read as the reverse complement.
AGACTATGCCTTCATAGAATAGTTTGGTTTTGCTTCATTTGTTAATAAATTCAATAAGAAAGCCTGAATCCAACAAATATAGATCAAAATAAACTGTAAATAACAATTGCATTGAATCCAATTGTTATTTTTAAAGGACATGTTGATGTCATAAATTTTGCATATAAAATTAATATATAAGTAACGATATGAATTGGAGTGAATTATAAATATTTATTACAATTATATAGATTTTATAATAGTGAGAAACATCATTATTTTGTAACTCACAAAGAGCAAAATGTGAAGTTATTAGAAATCATTTTCTCATAAAGGTACTTAGGTCTCAATGATCACCCTCATTCTTGTATGTTGATAGCTACAGTTTTGTGGCTTTCATGTGAATGTCTGCAATGCTAGATTCTGAATCCAGGTTGAAGAAATATTCTGCTTTTTGAAACACCTAGCTCAATTGTTTCATATTTAAATAATTTCTCCAATAATTAATTCCAATTACCTATAAGTGATTGAAACTTAAAACTGAAGACAGACTTCTTTAAACCAATTGATCCAAATTCTTATATGCATTTGTTCATACCACAGAACACAATTCTGGTAATTTATAATAATTAAGCCATGCTTAATTTTGTAATAACAGTACCATGGTTCTTGATCATTGTTTTAATAAAATATTTGAACATCTACTTTAAATACAGAGAGGAAATAAAGAACAAAGGCACATAATAATAGTTAATATTTTTAAGTGCATATTATTTTCCATGCATGTTTTAAAATCCTATAATATATTAATTCATGTAATACTCATAACAACTCATTAAGTGCTATGTGTTTCATCTGTATGTGTGTACATATAGAGGAGTGTGTGTGTGTGTGTGTGTGTGCTTATGTCAATATCTGACATACATATCATATATATATATATATATATATATATATATATATATATATATATATTACGTATATATACAAACATAAAAATGTTATGTAATTTAATTCAAAATGAGCTCATATTGCGCATTAAAATGAATTCCAGATCTAGAACAGAAGCACTTATCCTTCTCATCATATTCTATAGACAATGTCTTAGATGTAAAAAAAAAATGTAGGAAAATATGAAAATTAAATGTGCTATCTATTGAAAATAAAAACATATTTCTGGGAAAATAATATTTTGATATATTAAATCAGCTACTTAAGAAAATCATATTAATTTAAGAATAACAAAATTACATTCAATTGAATTCTCATGTAGTTCTGTGAAATTTTAATTTTATTTTGTTTTACCAGTTTTAACATGGCATTTATTCTATAGAAGAAGTTTGTGAAACATGTCCAGCAACAAATAAGAAAAAATATATCAAACGCAAAAAGAAACAAGCAGACAAGAATAATTGTTAGTGTTTTCTAATTTAATTTCTACATCTATAAAACAGTTTGTATTGCTAAAATGATGTATTCTCAGTCTTGAAATAATAAAGACACATCAAATGTCAGTGTTTAAATTTTAAACTTTCAATAAGAAATATGATTTGCGTTAATTTCCTTATAAATTTATAAGAAAATATTTGTCTTTTAGATGTCTTCTTCATTTTGGATTACATAGAGTATTAAATATAATTTAACTATACTTAGATTTTATTATGGTTTAATTCTGTAATTTTTGTATAATTACTAAATTTTCTCAAAACTCTTGAGATTGTGAAAAACCACTGTACAAGGTGGTCAGGATAAAGTAAATGAAATATTAATAATTTTTTCTTAGGTAACTCACGTAAATTAAATACAAATGTATAAAAATCAACAACCTAATGACATGGCAATAACTATAACAAAATATAATATTTATTCTTATACAATATGGTGGAAGTTTGGCTTACCAAGGGCCTAGTTTAAGGAATGAACTCAAATTTATACACAACGAATCTTTAACCCTGTATTTCTCACTTTATACAAGTTACTTTCCTCTCTCAGACTGTTTTCATATATAAAATGGGAGTAATAAAGCTTTCCTACAGGTATGTGAAAAGCTAAGCACATGACTGTGACTTAGGAAATACTCATAATTTTTATTTTTCTATATTATTTCTATTTTATGTTATAATTCCTGATAATAAAAATCAACCCTGACATTGCTTATATTTCTCGAAATTTTCAAAGGCCAAGGCCAATGCTATAAAATATACGAAGTCATATTGTCTCCTTATTACTCAACTTATTCATTTACAAAGTCTTAGAAATTTAAGGGTCTTCATGGGAATGATAAATTTGAGGCAGAAGATAAATTGAAAATTCATTGTAACTGAAGAACCTTATAATGTTTCAATTCTCCATATAAACTCTGATTATAATTTGACATGTTTAAGGCTCATTCATACTATACTGAGTTTCACTGCATCAATAAATCACATCATCATAAAAAATAAAATTAGAATTGTACTCTAATTTCAAGTTCGATAAAGAAAAAAAAGAAGAAGGAAGATGATGATTTACGTAGTTTTAGTACCCAACATAAAATTGTAGTTCTGCATATAAAAAAGATAACATTTTAAAATTTAATGTCATGAAGTATACTATTTCTTCTAGTCTGTTTCTTGGAACTTAGTTATGTTTTTAAGAACATAAGTGAGAAAATGAAAATTAACTTCATATTACTTTAGTAGCTTTCTTTTTTATGTTTATGATTGTTTTCTTTTTCTTAAAAATGTTCCCTACATATAAATAAATAGCATTGTGATTTTGATTTATGGAGAGAAGTTTCTTGAAAATCGTGATTCTATTAAGTAAAATTTTACTATTTTCTCCAATTATTTTTGTCCTTGTCGTCAGATTGTATGTATGTGTGTGCTTGTAGATATGCCACTTATCTTTTCAAAGGACCCCTTACTCTTATTCACCAAATATATTAAGTCAACTCCTTAAAAAAGAGATATTGGCAGAACTGACTGGAAAATGTTTTGGCCCAGGCCCTAATATGGAAGTCTTCAAGGTTGGCTTCTGAAATAGAGATGCAAATATGTGTTTGAACATATTCAGTATAGGGAAGAAGGTTTGAAATGGTTGAAGAGAATGGATCCTTGACTACAATTTTCTCTAGAAAACTACAACCAAGAATAATAGGAAGATGGCAGATCCCCCATGAGATGGCCAAGGAAGCCTTTCTCATTGTTTATGTCTGTCTTTATCGATCACACCAAGGATTTTACACTGAAGCCATACTTCATAATACTTCTGATCCAATGAGGTTTTAATATGTAATAATGAAATACTATAATAATATATAACATAAAAACTTCTATGTCCACAAATTTATAACATAGATAAAGTTAAGGATCATTTTTCTTAAAACACAGAAACAACCTAGAATCACATAATTAGAAACAGTTAATAGTCCCATATTAAGAAAATTAAATTAATAACCTTCTCCAAAAAAGAATATAAAGTCCACTTGGCACTTCTATTGGTAAATTCTACCAAGTATTTAAGCAACAAATAATACTAAATCTCCAGAAGCTCACTTAAAATTTGTCATTAGTGCTGGGGATGTAGCTCAACATGCCTGGGGCCCTATGTCCAATCCCAGCAATGCGAAAAGAAAAAGGAAGAAAGAAAAGAAAAGAAAAAAGGTAGATAGATTGATTGATTTTAAATAAATGGACATTCCTCAATTAATTCTCTGAGGCCAGAATTACTGTGTGTTAAAAACAGTTTTGAAGGTATAGACATTGTAAAAAATTAATAATTAAAAAATACATTCTAATTTAGATACAAAACCCACAACTTATTCATCTTTGTATTTACAACCATTGCTAAGGAACTTATTTAATAAGATGAATTTATTTAAATATGTAGAGTTTAATGCATATTCAAAAACCAATAGATGTAATCCACAAAATCAACAGCAATAAGTTTCCAAACTTGGCAAACAGCATCTACAAAAATCCTACAGCCAAACTTAGAGGAAACATCAAACATAATGGTGAAAAATAGGACATTTTCCTCCAAAGATCATGAATTATGCAAAGATTTGGGTTGTTCCCACTCATATGCAATATTTTACTGTAAGTCCTTGCTAGCATATTAAGATGAGTGAAGGATATTAATGTTTGCAGCCAGAGAAGCAAGAAATGAAACTGTCTTCATTCATATTTGAAATGATTGTCTATGTAGAGAATCTCAAAGAACGACCAAAAATCTCTCAGAATTAAAACAAAAATATAGCAAGGCCACAACATACAAAGTTAATATTCATAAGTTAGGTTAGTTGTCTTCTTTCTTTCTTTCTTTCTCTCTTTCTTTCTTTCTTTTTTTTTTTTTTTTTTTTTGGTAGGGGTGGGTTGTACTAAGGATTGAATTCAGGGGCACTTGGCCACTGAATCATAACCCCAGCCCTATTTTTTTGGATTTTGTTTAGAGACAGAGTCTCCTTGAGTTGCTTAGCTCCTCGCTGTTGCTGAGCTTTGCTTTGAACTCTCAATCCTCCTGCTTCAGGCTCCTGAGCCGATGGAATTACACATGTGCACCACTGTGCCTGGCTGAGGAGTTTTTCTATATGTCAGTAATAAACAACTGATGCCTGAATTCAAAAGATGATTAAGCAATGTGAATGCAGCTCAGTGGTGGAGTGTTTGCCTAGCATGGATAAGGACCTGGGTTCAATCCCCAGTACCATGTACCCACACACAGATGATTTAGAACAATGTAAAAAAAATTAAATATGCACACACCATATACAAATCTAACAACATGTATCCAAAGTCCAGATGCAGAGGATGTTAAAAGTTTATTGAAAGAAATTATAGATCTAAATAACTGAGGAGATTGAATGTTCATGGATTTAAAAAAATATCATTAAATGATAATTCTTCACAACTTCTTCCATAAAAATTAAACTAAATTCCAATAAAATGTCATTGAATTATTTTTTTGGACATTAATGAACTGATTGGAAGTTTATATAGGAATTTTTAAAGGTCTGGAATAGCCTACAAGATCCTGGAGAAAAAGAGCAATCAAAACCACCTGCTGTATTACAAAAGCATGTAGGTACAGAGAGATTATGATGATGATGATGATGATGAAGAAGATGGCAACAATGATGATATAGAGACAGATTATAGGTGAACAAGTATTTAAGTTGATAGATAAGGGATATAAAAACCCATAGGTAGATAGTTTGAGAGTCTATAACAAATACATAGACTGAGGGGCTTATATACAACAGAAACATATTTCTCCTTATTCTGTAGGAAAGAAGTCTGAGATTAAGGTGCCAGATAGTATCCTAGAGCCCTGACAAAGGCCGGGTTCCTGATTGTAGGCTACTGTTTTCATGAGTTGTCCTCAAATAGCAGACTTATGAACATATACATTTATTTATACCATAAATATATATATATATATATATATATATATATATATATATATATATATTTCATTTAGCAAACACAATTTTAAATAAAATTCTTATGAGGTGAAACTTATTGATGATTAAAGGATATAATAAAGTGGTTTATTTAATTTTTTTAAAATAATCTAGAACAAAGACAGAAATGATATCAGGTAGAGGACAGTATAAGATTTCAAAATATTCTAGTTTAGACTTGTTTCCTCAACCTTCCATCATATATAATTATTTTATATTTATAAAACAATACCTTTTGTTTATTGTCTTGAACTAACTACAATGCCTCCTTTATTACTCATAAACAAACAGTTAAAAGAGATGGTTCACTGACAATCTGTAGCCTTTCAGGATTCTGGGCCTCCTCAATGATATACATACAAGGAATGAAAAAATACAGGAACTCAAGTTTTGAGGAAATTATTGATTCAAGAAGGGTAAAGTATTTTCGGGGTGTATGAGAGGGATTCTTTCTGAGGAATGGAAAACATTGTGAATCAGAAGGCCAAAGGCAGCACCAAAGTTCCCCCTCTTCACTACTCATTTGAGACAGACTAGCCATTTAATAGCAGATGCCAAGAAGAGTACAAAAAAGGTGTAAACACCTCCCTCATATCTTACATGTACAACCTGTTTACACCACTTCTCGGTATATTTCCCAAGGACTTAAAATCAGCGTAGTGCAGTGACTGCAGTAGTGTAGTACAGTGTAGTGCTGTGACTCAGCCACATTGATATTTACAGTAGCACAAATCATAATAGCTGAACTATGGGACTAACGTATGTGCCCTTCAACAGATGAATGGATAAAGAAAATGTGGTACATGTACACAATGAAATAAATACTTAGACATAAAAAAGAATGACTATGACACTTGATGGTGAATGGATGGATCCGGTGACTATCATGCAAAGTGAAATAAGCCAGTCCCCAAAAACTAAAGGTCAGATATGCTCTCTGATATGTGAATGCTAACACCCAACTGGGGGCAGGGGTTAGAGTAGAAGTTCAGTAGATCAGACAGTAGAAATGAAGGGAAGGGAGAGGGAATAGAATTAGGAAAGACAGTGGAGCGAATCTGACATAGCTTCCCTGAAAACATATATGACTACATCACAATAAATCTCAACTTCATGTACATACACAAGACTGTGATTTTAATTAGGATAAGGTATGTTCTGTGTTTGTGTACATATGTCAAAATTGACTGTACTGTAATGTATAAATAAAGAGAGCAAATAAAAAAAAGATGATTTAATATAGTAAGATCAGCTAAAATGAAGCAAATGTGTGTACTTATTTACTTGAACATTTTATATCAATGGCAATTTCTTTTGCTTATTAAAAGCATATTTTATTCAAGTCTGCTGTTTGCTTTCTATACACCCAAGTGCTTTCTTTGAATTAAGATTTTCTTCCTTTCTTATAAACCATATTGCTATTTGCATGAAAGTATTAGCTTATGAAGTTCTTCAATATCCATCACAGGTGCAGAATGTTTGTCCCTGTTTAAAAGTACAGCAAAGCTGCTTATTTCCTACTTAATTTTTACAAAGTATTGATGTGCATTCACTTGTTTTTCAAGATACTTGTAGCTTCTTCAGGGTGTGTGCCTACTTGCTTTAGTAAAAAAATAAAAGGGGGCTATTTAAAAATAATTTTGATGAGAAAAAGTATTATTGATTGGAGTCTTCAAAAAAAGAAATTTCCTTTTCACAGACACAGAATTTCAGTGACATCCTTACAAAGATACAATCATTTTTTTAAAGATGCACAAAGTTGTGGTCAAATTTAAACCACAAAAAAGTTTATTAACTTATTAATTTTTCTTTCTTAATTCACAACTGTTTATTGATTGTTGTCTCACTGTTATCTCTCTAATTATCATCTAACCAATGTGTTTTGTGTATTAAAAAATTATGTGAAATTGAAATTAAACTAATTTAGAAAACAATATGCTGTAAGATATAATGCCTTACAATTTTACTATTGAAATACACATTGCTTGCTACTACAATCACAAAGTATAATGAAATATAAATTTTGAGAACTTATTTTCTGTTAATGCAGCAAATTTTTTTATTGAGCTTAAAGTGAAATTGGATATAGATTCCTGTTGACCATTCATTATATATTTCAGTATTTTCTGTACCTTATTTGCACTTAGTTTCAGAAAATGCTTACAGAAACAGTCAAAATTGCATCAGCGCTGTAAAAGAGGCAATTATTTAAAACCAAAACAGATCATAGTCTCAATTAAAAGGCATTTACCCTAGCTGAAGAAGCATTTGGCATTATGAGTGGGTCTCAGCCACAGCCTCAGAATCAGAGGATCAGAAGGTTATCCTGCTTTAAGATGCATCAAAGTGATCCTTACACAAATTCATTCCAAACTAGCGATCTACACTTCTTGTTCAATGAAGTCACAAATAAGAAGTATTTCCTTCAGTGAGAGAAAGAGAATGTCATGTGTATGTAAGCTTAAAATGCTATTATTACTCCCTGGCATCAGTCATCAGCAATGTCCCCAACAAAGACCGGAGGAGACTATCAATTCCTATTCAGTGGTACAGTGAAAAGCAAAATCTTGGGGTGCAATGATAATGATAGTAATGATAAAAATGTGAATAGAAACTCAAGAGACATCCTAAGATTACTAGTCTATTGTATCTAGAAAAGAACAATCCTGCAGATAATTGCAGTGAAAGAATATTGGAAATGTATATTGATTTATTCTATTTGTTATGTAGAGATTGGTGAAATCCAAAGGAATTTGTTTGTATCAAAAATTAAATAGTGGATAATATAACATTATTTATGGTGTTTCAAGTGAAATGAAAACTACTAGAAATCAAGAGAGAATTCTAAAACTATGTAGCAATAACAGAAAACTACCAAGAGTGTAACATCAATGAGTATCAGAGATCAGAAGGAGGTATTGGAAATTCCTTTCCCTGAAGGTTCTTCTCCAGGAGAAGTGGTGGTTAGAGTTTGCAATAGAGCAATAATTTAAAACTAAGATCAACTGACAAAAAGTTTGTTTAGCAGAAATCTTGTCCTTTTTAGTTTTACTAATATTTGCACAGGTCCCAACTTGTGTTAATAATGTGCTAGTAAAACATCCCAAGAAACTTTGCCTTATGTACTTAAAATAGAAATGCAAGGCCTTGTGCAATTTGAACCCTTAGACTAATATATATATATATATATATATATATATATATATATATATATATATATATAAGGATATTTTGAAGGAAAAATAAATGGCACAATACTATACTTACAGTAAAGAATGTGTTTATAATTAAAGTTAATTTTATTTAATTTTTGGGAAATAAAAATTATAGTACCTAAATTAGATCACATTATATAATGTCTTGATTTCTTCTAACTTGCTACTAATGAGAAAAGAATACAATGTCTTGCAATGAGTGTATATGAAGTAAAGTATTTAAAATATTAAAAGACCTAAGTTGAATAAAAACTGAAGTAATATTGTATATAGGGTGTACCTTAAAATTGCTCATGTTTCAAGGTAAAATGTTTGAATTATGTATCAGTGCTTTAAAATAATAGCTGATCATTATTAATTTCCTCTGGTATTTATTGTCATAATATTAATCATGATGAACTCATTTGGTATTAATGTGCATGTCATAACTAGTTCTTTGGGATTTCAACAGTGATTTCAGCAATGATTAATTGCACAATTATTTTAAAGGGTTACCAATTTTCTTAATGCCTCCTACCTGACAAAAGAGTTTGAGTTGCATTTTTTCAGGTATAGAGTATAACAGGTACATTTGTCTTCTGTCCATGGAGTCAAAATTAATCCTTGTGTTTAAGTCTCATGTGGCTACTTGAGCTCATTTCTTGCTATTTTCATTCTTAATTTCAATGTGCCAACCTGATTAAAATACTATCTTTTAAAGATTTATCATCTAATACAAGAGACTTATGTTTTAAATATAAATGGGAGTTGGGGTGTGAAGAAATACATTATTTAAAAAAAATAAAAGCAACCAAAAGATTAGTTCTCAACTAAAAATTAGGGGAAAGCTGAGAAACTATGAGACTGATGACTGATTAAAACTGATAAGAAAAAATTAACAACATGGAATAGATCCTTTCTCCAAATTCACAAAACCGTTAAATAGGTCTGATTCTCAGAGGGCATGAAGTAGATACTTTGAAGCAATTTTCTCTAAATTCCAAGGAAACAAGGAATATGAACTACAGATTTACCTAAGAAACTTCATACCACAAGAAACTTAAAATGTTTAAATTATGAGATAATTGTTACTATATCCAGAATTACTATTTTACCATAGCATAAAATTATTTTTTATTGATTGTTATGCTTTTATTTGTTTTCTTCTTTTCTGCTAGTAATTTTCCCTAAAAATCATAAAACTATTTCAGCAGTTCTGATTCCAAAGGAAAATAAGTAAAAAATGGTGTGTATGTAAATGCATAGCCTATCTCTTCCTTATGCTTTTATCTTTCTTTTCCCACTGACCTTAACCCAAGCAATTACACACATGAAGAAACAACCTATTACACACATGAGGACACTGTTTCTCCATATTTAAGTGTCATTCCTCAACTCTTGGTTATCTAATTTCCAAACTAAACTTTACAATATATTGCAATTGTTCAGGGATGACAGCCCCTGCATTAAAATTATAAATATTTATTTGTTTTACATTGTATTAGACAAAATTTAAATCTACCATCTCATAAGTTATGGAATGTTTGATGAGTTTTTGTCAATGGATAACCACCATGATTTCAGAAGTTTATTACACTAGAACATGTCAATTGAATATATAGTAGCAGCATATAAATATCGTGTTTTTGTTAATATTTCCACATTTATTTAAGCTATCTTTCAAAATTATGTTTGAATTTTGGATTGTTAAAGATAATGTGCTCTAAATTAAATAAATTCAACATTGAAGATATGAGAGAAAATGTATAAGAAAGAACACAGAAAAAGACTTTGCTAGTATTATAAAACAAAAATTAAGTCCATTTTCACTCTAATTACATACAACCAGCAAAGATTTATAACTGTAACCACATCCAAACATACTCTGTTAACAAACATATTCATGCCTTAAAGAAAAAAAATATTAGAATCCAGGAACACCAAGAAATTGCCTTTGTGAGAAGTCAATAGATAAATCTCTGTTCTAATAGAAGGAAGAAATTTCTGAGATGCTTGTCACATGTAACTCTGAACAGAAAAATAGTCAACAATGAGGAACTGAAATATGACCTTGTAGCACTGAAAGCAGGCAGGTTCCAGATCATGTAATCTGTTTCGGACACAGAATTCAAAGACCATATTTTAGGTAAGAATGTCTTTCAGACAATTAAGTCTAAGGCACAAAACAGAAGCAAATTTAAAACTTATTTTTAGGGAAACTTATACAATATAGGAATCACTGCAAGCTCACTAGAAAATCAACTAAAAGCATTTGCTATAAAAAATTAGAAATTAACCAGACTTGCATCCCATCGATGGCATTTACTATTGGAATCAATTACCAACTCCAGTTAAAGCAGTAGAATGATCAGAAAGAAATAAAACAATGACTCCATTATTCTGTATAATTACAATTCATTGATAATATAAATTTTTAAAAAATAATACAATGCAACAATTATAAAACAGTCACATAATTGAATTTGTTTTGTAAATGAAGAGAGAAAAAAGATAAATATAAATAAATGAGACAATCAGAAAATAGACTAGAAAAATTTGCCCACAAATCATTGGAATTTTCAGAAACAATGGTGATAAAATTTAAAAGTCAAATTATGCAATATCTGAGGTTATATTTAATGAAATGGACAATAGATTTTCATATAATTTCATAATGAATACAGACAAATATGTAAAATATAGGAAAATTATATTAGCAAAAATCAATAATAAAATTAAAAGTTTCAATAAATATCTTTTGAAATTTATCAATAATAAAACATTACTGAAAGAAACACTAAAAGCTAAATGTTAATAGGAACAAAATTAATCCCAGCAAAAACTTATAATAGCAAGACAAAGTAGTTTGCAAATTCTTATAAATATTTTCACATGTCCAAAGCAATATTGGGTCCTAAAATAAAATTTGGACTAAAATTCTAACAAAAACAACAAGGCTGATTCAAAGAAGTATTTTGTTTTACTCATAAGGGAGAAAGGGTATTTATTAATTGTAGATTTTGTTGAAGTATTCATGCATCTTAAAAACTTAACACTTCTTAAAAACTTAGAAATATAATATGTAACTCCAATAAAGTGAAGGCAATATAATTAAAACAAACAAACAAACAAACTGTTTAATGGAAATAATTGAAGAATAAGTTTGTGGGGAAAAAAAGTAGAAATCACAGTAAATACAGCTAAAAATGTCACAAAATACAAACATAATATTTCAGTACGCATAATAATTGTAACTGAGCTATACAAACTTATTAGTAAAAGAGAGATTTTCAGATTTCTTAAATCATTAATATTCAGACACAAGACTTGTGAGAATCCAATGCCCCAGGAAAATAATTTTTTGCTTCACTTTGGAATAAAATGATTCATTCCTTAAAAAAACAGAAAGTTGGGGAAATTGTATGAAAATCATTCCTACAAAGACATTGTAGAATATGACTGAGCTGGACTGTGACAGAGACAAAGGACATAGAAGGTGAGGTGAATGTGAAAATGTTGCCAGCTCCCTGCCTGGAGACTGTTTCCAGCACATGGAGAAGGGAGGAGATGGCATCCAACAGGCCTGAGGACATTGGAAGCCAGGAGTGGGAATTCAGGAAAAAATCTAAGTCTGGAAGAAAGTACTGGAGAAGAGAGAGATCCAAAAGAGGAAACACAAGTAATGCTACTAAAAAATTGTTGTTTTTTATATAAAGAGGCTGAATCATACTGGGATAGGGAGTGGAGCATGGAGGAATAGATGATCTCTAGATAGGGCAGAGGGGTGGGAAGGGAAGAGAGGGAGCATGGGGTAATTAATGATGGTGGAATGTGATGATCATTACTATCCAAAGTACAGGTATGAAGACATGAATTGGTGGGAATACACTATGTACACAACCAGAGATATAAAAAATTGTGCTCTATAAATGTAATAAAAATTGTAATGCATTCTGCTGTCATATATAAATAAAAAAATTGACATAAAAAAAGAAAAATGTTTGGTGGAGATACTAAACTAACTATATATGAATTAGGAGCCATAAAACCATCCCTGATTCACCTAATTTTAATGAAAGTCTTTTATCACCAAGAACCATTCTAGTTTAACTTACAAAAATGATAAACAATTTGGTTCTATACCCTCATTAGTTATACATAATTTTTAAAAAGATGCAGTTTTAAAATTCACATGTATGCATATATAGAATTATCATAATCACCTTTAGATTCTACATATAAATTACCAGTTTCTTCCACAAGTTCATTCCCAGATCTCTTGCTGAAACTCTGTAAGTTTCCTTCTGTACCCAAATCTAAATTTTTGCAATCTTTATTGTGTAAGTAAGTAATATGAAAAATCGTGCAATTCTATTTCAAAGATTTTTTGAAAAAGTATAATAGTTTTATTGCCAAAATTATTTGCCCAAATATGCATTAAAGGACTGACCCTTTAAAGCAAAGATTTTCTGAAGAAATTTGAAAATTATTTGGGAGGAATATTTTAGCATGAAAATGTTACCAGAGAAAATGTTACATCCAGAGAAACCTAACTATGTATGCCCCTACATTTCAATTCTAAAATGCAAATATTTTTAGGACAGATTTTGAAAATTAAAATATGCAAACAATCAAGAACAAATATAAAATATTGTCAAGACCAATACACCTATTTATCCAGAAAATGGCAAGGAGCCATGGGGGATTGAAAAAAGATAAACACCACAAATACAGAGAAAAAAGTTGTGGCCAGGTGGATCATCATCCTCTGAATTAGGGTGAATGACCCAGAGCTAGCTGGGTCAATTATTACATAGATTTTGTAATAATTATTACAATTATTACATAGGTTTTGTCATCAAAAAGTTATTTGTGAGAAGTTTTCAGCGAAGCAGACTTGAAGTTCGTGGTAAACTTGTGAGACATCAGGATTATTTTGTTATTCCCAGAATTCTCTGGTCCCAGGAGTTGATTCCTGAGATCAAAGTCCCCACTGACACATAGAGCCTTCTGTGGCCACATATCATTACACCAACTGGGCTATCAGACCTGTACTTTTGTACAGGGAGTTCCCAGCACAAGAGAAGCCATGAGGCTATCAGAAACTATGGTTCAAGTCACCACTCTCCACAAGATATTTTATGTTTTCAAATAAATAGTATTGCAAGCAATGTAAGCCAAGAAAGTTAGGAATAGGTAAAAAAAAAAATGGCAAAATCATTTATTAACAAACTTATCATAGATATTGCAGTTTTATTACATTCCATACAAAATTATCACCATGTTTTATGCAGTGGCTTTTTGAAAACTCACCAAAAAATGCATTAGCTACACTTTCTTCCCTTTAAGAGATGAGCAGATACAAAGAGATTAGAGAACTTGTTCATGACCATGGCAGCCTGGCAATGAACCCAGTTAACAACACCCCATGGGACATGATAATAAAATGTCACTATTACAAAAGAAAAGACTGAATAGCTAGATATTTGTTTCTACCAGTTGTGATCCTTTAATTTGTTATTATCATGTTCAGAATCACTGTCACTATAAAAACAATCAGGTTTATCTCTGAAACGTATTTTAAAGGTGAATGTTTTGTTTATAGTGGTTATTAATGAAGTTGAGAAATGGACATCAAGCAGAGGATTGGCAGAAAACAAAATGACTATCTTATCTACAGATTCATTGATGCATTGAAATGTAATCTGCACAAAGAAAAATATTTCATTCTGAGTAGACAAGCTTATCTGTGTACTTAGTGTAAAACCAATTGAAACTTGGCAGGGTTTCTGCTCTCCTTTGTTTTACATTATTTTCAACTGAATGGGAAAATGTTAATGTTACTACATGGGATAAAATTATTACAGAAAGAATGCTGTTTTGAATATTTAAAGCAAACTATATCCTTTATTTGATTTGGAATAGCTCAACAATAATATTAAATTTCAAGAGGTACAAATGAAATTTTTAATATTTTATTATTTTGTACTAAAAGTTTTACTTCAAATTCATTAAAATTGAAAAATAAATCGATTATAGTTTTTTAATAAAAATATTTGTATATAGTGAAAAGATTAAAGATATATATAAATATACTTTTTCAAGATTTCATTCTTAATATTGTAAAGTCAAGGCCTCCAGAATCCAAACACCCTTTCTCTAGGGTGTTTTGCTTTTGACCTTGAAAAACAGGGCTTTTGAGTATAAAACAAATAATAAAACAAAAATGAAGTGGAGGTATGTGTGTGTGTTTGTTCACATGAATGTTTGTGTGTAGGCAAGTTAAAGAAAAGGTGAATATTGTTTTCATCTGATAGCACATAGTATATATAGCTAGACAGGTATAATAAGGGAATGATAAGGCAGACTAAATCAAAGTTTCAAAATACATTTTGTATATCTGAGGAGTATTAATAATAAATTGCTCCTTTTCCCTAAGTTTATAATTGAAATTTATTTTAACATGCACCAAAAGCTGACTAAAATGACTTTGCCTTTCATATTTTCATCACAATACACCCAAATCATTAAAAGTTCATCTTTTCATATTTAAATAGAAGATGAAGATTTGGGTGCTATGCACAGAGAATCTATACAGTGCATTCTATGGGCTCAGTACACAGGATGGAATTTAATCTGTCCTTGTTCCATCAGCAGAAAATAATTAGATATCAACAGAGAAGTAGTGAAGTGTAGCCAGGTTTTTGAACTAAGATTTCATTAATTCTCCTTTCTTTATATATTTAATGTGATTTAAAATTCAAATCAGTTATATTTGGACAAAGTTTTTTGGTTAAAGATGAAGCAGATTATAGGAAACTAAGATTTTTATGTACTTGAAAGCAGTAAATAATTATAGCCCATCACTTTATGTGTTTCTTTTACTCAGAATGTCACAATGACCTACTTTTAATTATCTACATACCACATTAATAAGGGATTTCTAATCTAGTCACTATAAGATCCTCAATATAATATTGTATTTTTTCACTAAAAATCATCATTTTCATTTTAGTTGTATTTCACTTTACAATGTTTTTTTACACAAGTAAAAAATTATTTTTGCCATGAAATCTAAAGCATAATTTCTTTTTTGAAATATGACTCATTTTATAATGGTGTGTAAAATATGAAAAAGTAAATTAAACTTTTGTATTTTAATGAAATTTGATTAGATCAAGAAATACAAGCAGTAAGGGAGAATACTAGTTTGAGGTCATGATAAAGTTTTTGTGAGTTTCCTAGTTGGCAAAGAAAATGGCCTGGCATCAGAGTGAAATAAGTTAATGCTGACTCCTAACAGTTTATCGGAGGCAAACATTTAGGGGAAAGAGGCAGAAGAAAATCAAGAATTTCTTCAGGGTTTGGCAAAAACACATTGGATAAGTGAGCTAGACTTCTGCTAGGCAGGTTTTGCATCTTTATTTTGGGTTAGTGGGGCCTGCTGCCCTTCTAGAGTTTTAGGGCTCTATAGAGCTAATATCAGCAAAGGCTTAGGCCATGTGAAAACATTTCCCCTCATTCCAGTAGAAATATGAAGGCAAAATTTTCATCTCACAGATGATAATGAAAATATTAACGAGGTTATTAAACACCTTCAGGTCATGCATCATGTCCACTTACAACATAGGAGTAAATAATACAGAAATGTAAACCTAAATTGAAAAATAATAGTAGAGCATTTGGTAATATTTCAGACAGTGGTGGAAGCAAATGTTTGACACAAAAATTTTGAAATCTCAGTGGATATAGTACCCAAAGTCATTTACCTATTAAAACCTTGACTGTTTTGTATTATATAATCTTGACTGTTATATAATATATATATATATATATATATATATGAATATATTATGATAAATAATAAATGTTAGGAAAATTAAGTCTGGTACCATTAATACATGCTATGATTTTACTAGAAATAGACAAAACTAATGCATTTTTATATATAGCTGCAGAGAGTTTAAACTAGAAATAAATCTTGGGAACACTGTTTGACAGTACTTATCTAAACCAAAATTATACTCGGAATTAATAAATCTACTTCTAGATATGTACTCAATAAAATTTAGTATTAATTTTTACCAAAATATATGTCCTAAGGTGTTTATGTAAGCAGTTCTGGTGAAAACTCTAACTAAAAACAGTACAAATAATGATCAATATTTAAAGAGTAATTGTGATAAAGTCACTTTATGACACTTCCAGAAATACAGAACAATCTTTAAAAAATATATCCTTGATAAAAAAAAAAATCCTAACAGCCAGTAAATTATATTGTTACATTTCACTGGTGAAGTACAAAACAAATTCTATGAGAATTTTAAAAGATGGTTACCTGGAGAGAAAGAAGAGTCAATTATTAGAAGTATTAGGGAAGATTTTTTTGGGGGGGGCTCAGATAAAATTTTGTTTCTCAGCCTGCATTTCTGTTTTCCATTTATATTTTATTTTGGAAAATTTATCAAAGCATATTCATTTATGATGTACATTTCTGAATATATTACTTTAATAACATGTTTATGCTAATAATTAATTTATTGATGAATGTTAAGATTAAAAGCTGAGAACAAAGTAATTCTTAACAAAACAAGTAGTTGAGGAAATGAAAAAATAACATTATATGTAATTTTGATATTTATTAGTTTACTCCATATTTTTGGTTATTATTAGCATAACCCTGTGGAAAGCAAGTTGCCTTTTAAAGTGAAATCATATTTCAGTATATATAAAAAACCCATAACAACATTATAATAAGTGTGGAAAAACTGAAAGCATTTCCTGTAAGATCAGGAATAGGACAGGGGTGCTCTTTCTCACCATTTTTATTCAATATACCATTAGAAATTGTAGCCAAAGCAATAATTCCAGAAAAAGAAATAAAAGTGATACAAGTAGTAATGGAGAAAGTAAAATTGTTCTAGTTTGCAGATTATATGATTCTATAAATAGAAATTCCTAAGATTCCACCAATTAGAATAAATAAATTCAGTAAAGTAACAAGATGCAAAATCAATGTATACAAATCAGTAGCTTTTCTGTACTTCAAAAAGAAACTCCTTGTAAAAAAATCAGGGATTCATAACTCACAATCACCACAGAATAATGATACCTATGAATAAATCTAAGTAATTGTGCAAGGAACTCCCACAATAAAAATCATACAACAGTGAAGGAAAAAAATGAAGATACTAGAAAGTGAGAAAACTGCCAATGTTCATTCACTGGGAGTATTAATATTGCTATAATGATGTTATTGCCCAAAGCAATCTACATATTCAAGGCAATTCCATCAATATAACAATCACATACTTTACAGAACCAGAAAACACAGTCCCAAAATTCCTATGGAAGCAAAAAGATCCCAAATAGCTAAAGCAATCCTAAGCAAAAAGAATAATGCTGCAGGCATCACATTATTTCATTTCAAAAAAACATTACACAGTCACAGTGACAAAAACATCATGGTGTTGGTTTAAAAAGATCCATAGACAATGAAACAAAAGACTCAGAGATTGAAATCAAAGTACCTTGAGCCAATTGATTCTCAACAAAGATATATTTAAAAAAATGAATTAAAAAAGAACAGCCTTTGAACAAACGGTGCTGAGAAAACCGGATATTCACACGTAGAAGATTAAAACTAGATGCCCATTTCTCATCCTATTCAGAGATCAACTCCAAATGGATCAAAGGCTGTGATGTAAGCCTTGGAAATTGAAAGTATTAGAAGATAATAATAAACACTTCAAGATATTGGCACAGACAATGATTTCCTGGAAAGAATTCCAAAATCTAAGGAGAAAATAATGGAGAATTGACAAATAGGATTGCATCAAATTAAAAAGCTTCAAAATAGCCAAAGATACAATCAACAGAATGAGGAGACAGTGTACAGAATGGGAAAAAAAAACTTTCTTTATCTATTCACCAGACAAAAGGTTAATATCCAGAATATATATAAAACTTAACAAAACAATGGTCTGTGTACACACTTCCCAAATGAAAAATACAAATGATAGATAAATTATGAAAAAACTTTCGACATCTTTAGGATCAAGGAAATGCAAATTAAAATTACATTGAGATTTCATCTCCCCCTAGTTATAATAGGCACTATTTAAAAAAAGAAAAAAAAAAACTTAACATTGAAGAGGCTGTTGGTTAGAAGGTAAATTAATAGAGCAACAACAGAAAACATATAGATGTTCCTCAAAAAACTAAAAAATACAACTCAATATGATCCAGCTGTAACAGTCCTAGATAGTATCAAAAGGAAATGAAGTCCACTGACAAAAGAGATATTAGCTTACTCATGTTTGTTGTGGCCCTATTCATAGTAGTCAAGATATGAGTCAGCCTTAAGTGCCCAGCAACAGACAATGGATGAAAATAGTATCTCTCTCTCTCTCTCTCCCTCTCTCTCTCTCTCTCTCTCTCTATCTCTCTCTCTATCTCTCTCTCTCTATCTCTCTCTCTCACACACACGCACACACACACACAACACACACACACATACACACACAGATGATGGAGTTTTATACATTCATAAAGAAGAAAATTTCTATCATTTGTAGAAAAATGGGTAGAAATGGAGAAAATCATGTTCAGTGTAATAAGACAGACATAGATGAGTATCAAATGACTCTTTTATATATGGAAACTAATAAACAAGTGATCTGAGACTAAAAGAGGAACTATTAGAGACTGGGCAGCAAGGAGCTGGGAGTAGGAGATGATAGGAGAAGGGGGGGTGGACATGAAGCATGAAATATGCATGTGCAGAAATTCCACAATGAAATCCATTAATTTTTACAATGAATTTGTGTTAATAATTATTTAATTAGAATGACTAGAGGGTCAGGATCAAAGAGTGTCTGCTGAGTGAATCTGCTGTCTCAAGTTTCCATTAGGCAGGGACATTCCTAAACTCATTCAAGAACTCATCAGGTGTCTTTACCCCAGGATTGCTTCTTGAGGGACATAGCAGCTGCTTAAACAGGAGAACCCAAGACATACAGAAACAGAGACAGAGACAGAGAATGCAACATGACGGCATTGCTTTTCTGTTCTCATCTCAGAACTGGTATCTCATCACTTTTTTTGAATCTGAGTCCATAAATATAGCACACAGTCAGTGGAGGGGATTACACAGGAGCAGGAATGCTAAAGAGAGGGAGCAGGAATGCTAAATCCCAGAGCCTGTCTACCAGGGTGAATATTAGACTCAATAAAAATAGCTGGCAGTATAGGCTATATACACACTCTCCCAGAGAACATTAAGTAAGAGCTAACATGCCTAATTTAAATGATATGCAATATTATAATTGTTGTTAGGTTGTAATTATCAAAATATCCAGGATTATATAATACATAAATATAAAAAACTTTAAAAACAAGGAAATTTTTATAGAGAATTATATGGTTTTACAGAGCATTATTTCCAACATAGATGCAACCTGAAATACTCATCACTCTGTACTCCTAATTTTAATGAATGATCTTTTATAATGGTAAATATTCTTTTAAAATTATGTTCCAGTATACTAGGAGCTATGATGTCTAATGTTTAGTCAATGTATAATTTTAATATTCTGAAAAGATTTTATATATAGTGTGTTCTTGATTTAAGTATAAAATACTTCAACCTTAGAACTTAAATAGGTGAATATATAACCAACAGGTTCCGCACTAATATTGTGATTGTGGTTGCTTCCCCTATTCTTATGCCAGGTCAAGAATGACTGCTAATGACTTGCCGAGGTTCAAATTTTGAATTCTAGTTTGCCCCACCAGGACATATATTAATGAGACTATTTTCAATTTCGGTGTACTATATCACTCAAAATTAAAAAATAATTTCATAAAGAATAATTTTTAAAAGGTTAAAATCAATTTTGCAAGAAAAGCTATAATCTGTCCGTTTCCTATAAATGAAGGGACTAATAGAGAAGATAGTAAAAAAATGATGAACTTAGAGTAAGCTCTGGAAAGTTGTTGCAATTCAATATTATAAAGCTCTATATAAATAAAATAAATATAAACATTTACCAAAGAAGACTGTATCACAGGAGCATTTATAATAGTGACAGCACTTACAGGGGTCTACTGTTGGGCTAAACAAAATGTAATTTGAAATTTCTTCTTATTGTATTCAAAGAATCTGCACAATCTAAACACATTTTTCCAGGCACCTAGCTTCATTTTTTACGACCGTCTATCCACCAAACTATTCTAAAATAAACCAATAAGCGAACTATTGTCTATTTCTCACAATTTTCCCAGATTTCTAATATAATTTTCTTCATACTGTTATTCTTCCCAGGAAGTCCACTTACCTCTTTTCTCTTCATTTCCAAATCTGAACTTTCTCCCAAGAATCAAATTTCTATTTGTCCAAATGCTTCTCTAAACTTCAGAGTGAACTCTTGTGCTATGTATTTTTTGGTCAGTTCACTTATCTCCACTAAAGTGCTAATTGTGTTTTAACTTGCATTTTAGTTATATGTAATTACCATGTGGCCATTTTCTACCTGAAATCTAAATGAAGTCAGAATCCACATCTGTGATCTCTCTGTGTTTTCACAGTGGCTAGAATTGCAAATCCTAGGCAGTTGCTTCATTTGCATTGCATAAAGTAGCATAGAAACATTCGACTGCTGATCATCTGAAGAATTCAACATAGCTGTTTACAGCAAGGTGAATTTAAGAGATAAATTATATGCAGTTCAAATGTAGAAGTAACATGTTTTAAGGTTCTTCGGGATTTGCATACAGCTGAAAGTATGTAATCAATTGATTCCATAATGTAGAATCCATAAAATAGGTCATATAGATAGATAGGATCACTTTACAAATTCATGAGAATTACTCATGAGAGTTTATGAATTTAGAAACCAAAGGAAGTCTTATGAAATAATTGAATATATATATATATATATATATATATATATATATATATATATATATATATATAAAATGTCTTAATGCTAAATCACCTGCATCGGTAAAACTTACACAAAAATACTTAAAATATTTAAGCAACTGTGTAAAATAAATACTGATCATATAAGGTGTAGTTTCTGGGTCAAATAAAAGATATTACATAGGATTGAAAAGGCAAATAATTTGTATTTAACAGGGAGTCATTGCATTTATAAAATATTTACATCAAAGAAGTTATAACTAAATGCCACAGGATCATCATTGCAAAAACAGAGAGATGAGCAGATGTGAAAGGAGTCATAGAGACAGACACTTGAGAAAGACCCATATTTATATGAACTCACTGGAGCATATTTCTAGTCTGAAAATAATTATTTCCATTTGCTTTGAACCTATGTGTCTGTACTAGAGTAATCAATAAGTGACATTCCTTCTGTTTTTCTGTGGCTAGAATCAGCAGTTATTACAAGATAATATCCTTCCTCAATGATAATGTATAATTTACTGCAAAACATTGTTTGTAGATAGCAGACAACTTTGGTTACTGGGAGTACTTATCACTTGGAAGTAAATGTAACAATTGTTTCACATAATGTTGCTGGTACATGTTGACTGCTACTTTAGAATTAAGCAGTAAGATAGAACCATATTCAAGATTACTTTTAAAATGTCACTTATACCTAGTATAAGACTTTATTTAAATCAGGACAAGAAGTAGAACCAGATGACCAAGGAAGCCTTTGTAGGATTAGCTATAGAGGCTATTGCTGGGAGTGGTGGTGCTTGTCTGTAGTCCCAATGACTCAGGAGGCTGAGGCAATGAGGCAGGAGGATAGCCTCAGCAAGAACAGCTTCAGCAATTTAGCAAACCCCTAAGCAACTTAGTGAGACCCCAACTCAAAATAAAAAATCAAAATGACTGAGGATGTAGCTCGGTGGTAAAGTATCTCTGTGTTCAATCCCAGTGCAAAAAGAGAAAAGAAAAAATGTTAATTAATGATTAATTAGAGATTCTGTGGATTAAATGAATAATAGTGTATCATACTGGTGATAAGCCTACCTCCCTAATTACAAACACAAGCACTCATGGCATACTAGCTAAAAATTTTAAATAGTTGTAGAGAAAGCAAATCCATGAAACAACGGATACCTTAGTGCTTAATAAACATAGGCATTGTATTTGCATACTATTCCAATAAGAAACAAACAAAAAAAAATAGGTAAATGTGTCAGTCAGCTTTACATTGCTGTGACCAAAATACCCAACAATAACAACTTATAGGAGGAAAGATTTATTTTGAGCTCAAAAACCTGACTTCAGAGGTTCAGTCTATGGTTGGCCAACTCCATTGTTTTGGGCCTAAGCTGAGGTGTGACATACAACATAACAGAAGGTCCCCTGCAGAGGGAAACTGCTCAGGTCATGTGGACTGAGAAGCAGAGATAGAAAGGGGAAGGGGTCACACCATGGTGGATTCATTCTTTCATGGTACACACTCCCAGTGACCCACCTCCTCCAATCATACTCCGGTAACTTTAGTAACGGCCTATAGTTACCAGTCAGTCCATTCAAACTGAATAGGTGATAGAACTAATAATCATTTCAAGTCTGAATATCCCGGCATTAACAAAGGAGGTTTCAGGAAACAATTTATGTCCAAAGCATAACAATAATATTATAAATATCATATCATTATCATCATAATAAAAATTGTCATGAGGGTTTTGAATGTGGGATATAGTGATTAAATCTCTTCACATTTTCCAGTTTTAATAATGTGTAATAAATCAGCTTTCTTTTTGTTTTCTGGTGGCAGGGTACCAGGGATTGAACTCGGGGACACTCAACTGCTGACCCACATGTCCAGCCTATTTTGTATTTTATTTAATGAGAGTCTCACTGAATTGCTTAACATCTCACTGTTGCTGAGGTTGGCTTTAAACTCACGATCCTCCTGCCTCAGCCTCAGAAGCCACTGGGATTATAGGAGTGCACCACTGTGCCTGGACTCCACTTTTAAAACTACATTAATATTATTAAATATGTGTCAATAAATATTGCAAGTACAGTGTCTTTATCTTATACATTCTGTATTAAACTTTAAGATTTATGTATAAAAATAACTACTTTTTAAGCTTTTATTTTTGCCTGATACATGAATACTGAAAATTATAGATTATCACAAAATGTTTCAATGAATATAAATTTTTAATGATATGTAAATCAGTTTAAATATATTTGTCTCCTCAAATATTTATATTTCTTTATGATCAAAGGTTTCAAAATCATTTCTTTTAGTTTTTTTTGTAGCATACAGTTCACTATAGTTATCTAGTTACCCTACTAGATAACTATAATATATATATAATAACTATAATATATAATAGCACACCCCAAACTGCTTTTATTACAGTGGTTGACTTTCATTTTAATAACACTGAAACAGTAAATTCTTTACTCTGTTTCTTAGACAGGATTGTAGTTGTTCAATTACATCCCATTGGGAGTATAGGGTTGCAGAACTTTCTACATGAAAAAAATATTATGGTATTCAGAGAGTTTAAAGTAAAAAAAATATTTCTCTCTCTCTCTCTCTCTACACACACACACACACACACACACACACACACGAGCGAGAGAAGGAGAGAAAAAAGAGAGAAAGAGAGTAATAATAACAAAACTTAAAAACATTTTTCATATGTTTTAAAGATATCCCAGATAAAAAGATATTGAAATATTTGCTAAGGGAGACTTTTAAAACTAGCTTTTATTCTTATCAGATATTAATACAACGAATTTTTTACATTCCAGTAGATATTTCCTTTGAATTTTATGTTCTATTTCAATGAAAAACAAGATGACTACTCGAAGTACATGGTTTATATAAGCTCATAATTGTTAATCAGGAAACCAAATGGAAGGGAATGAAAAAAAGTAGGAAGAGAATAGGAGGAGAAAGGAGGAGAGAGAGGGGAACTCCTGATTTATCTTTTAAAAAAAGTAATGTAAAATATTTGTAGAATAAAAGTGGCAAAATTCTTACTAATCTGGTTAAGGCAAATAGAGTTATTTACTTTTTATAATGCTCTAATTCTTTCGTGACAGCTTTATTTATCAGAATACATATATGTTATATGTGTGTGTGTGTGTATATATATATATATTTCATTTTATATGTATATATATATATATATATATATATATATATTATAGCTGCTATTTATTGCTACACTAAAAGTCTTAAATAAGCAAAATGGGATTTTAGGTCTAATAATGAACAACCTTAAGTTTTAATTAATGTAAGTTTTAATAGTATGAAACAAGAACATTATCCTGGAATTTTTCCATAAAATTTGAAGCCTGTCTGATACTCATCCATTTTGATAGATTGTATTTTGTATAAATTCATGTTATAATTACTATTAATGTGTAGAAGAGTTTTAAAATATTTTGAAATTATTAGAGAAAATCCAATGAAATGAGGGTTTTTCTCATTAAGACTTGGAACATACCCTATTTATTTTCTCTAAGTAGGTATTTAGAAATTTACGATGGACACCAAATTTTTGTGTAGGCATAAAGCCAAATAATGAATAAATTCAAGAGAGTAAAATAATTATGATTTAATATTATTCTGAAGGTAAAGTATGAATGTTTTTATTGGATCTATTTCCTTGAAGTTTCTATAGCAATCTCTGACTAATATAATTTTACATTCTTTTGGACCATGCAGGCAATTTATATTTTATTGCTAGATGCTTATTTGAACTTTTAAAATGACATATTGAACCATGTAACTCATATTTTTGCCAACTTGACTTTTTGAAACATACATTTGTATTATCCTGAAAGATTTAAAAGTATTTGTGAAAAGTGTTAAATATTAATGAAATATTATTGTTTTCTGCTTTGCTTTTTTCTGTGTTAGAACTGTTAGAATAAAAGGTTCTGATTCTTTGGGGGGGGTTGTTTATATGTTGTTTGTTTTTTTAAAGAAACTATGTTGTTTTTGCTTTTTGTAATTAAATGACAATACATGAAAAGTGAGAATTGCAGACTTAGGGTAAGTGTGCTTTCTTTGACTAAAGGATGTTCAACTGTAATGGAATTCAGAATAGTTGTGTTATATTCAAAATTATTTCAATTGCAAACATAGAAATTATGATGTCAAATAACCTTGTCAAACCTGGAGCTCACCTTTGTATTTATGGTGCTGTACCTCCCACCAAACAGGAAGAAAATGGAAGAAGTCATGTTTGATGAAACTTCACCTTGTGTGGTTTGAGACAGTACCTTACATGATTATTTTTAAAAATTTTTATAGAGGCCTTACCTTTCAGATTCTGAGGGCTCTAAATATAAACTTATAAAATATGTATATGAGACATCAGATTATATCTATCTATCTATATCTATATATCTATCTATATATATATATAATAATCAATAGATTACTATATCATTAGAAGTGTGTAATTCTAATACAGTTTCAAATATATATTCTAAGTATAAGAAAGTTGTAAATTTAGTGTAAAAAATATTTTTTTCTATATTCTAGGAAAATCATTGCTTTGGGTGAAAAGACTATCATGTAGCACTTTAATGTGTGATTTTTTTTTCAATTGCAATTATCTGAATGAATAACTAAACATGCATTCTGCCTTAGGGTTAGCACATATCCAGTTTGTTTCACAGATCACCTAATTATAAGAAGATTTCCCACCCCACTCAGTTCTAATCCCTATACATTTAAAAACAATTTCAGATACTAGAAAATGGTGTGATTCTGTTTTATTAAGTCATTGTAAGAGTACAAGTGTTGTAACTGTCTCACATATAATCCTTTGTTTCTTAATCCCTCTTCTTACAATTTCAGGCAGCAACTGAGTTATTAGAACATCATAGGCATATAGGGCAAATTAATAGAACGTTTTAACAACAAAATAATAAACTCAAACTGTCAACCTTGACTTCTTTTTGTAAAAGAACATGAATGATATGTCAATATTTTAATAAGCCTCATTCCACTTAACTTATTATTTTCATATTCCACAATATATAAAAGCAATATTTTCATGTTTGTTTGAAAGACATACATCTTCTGCTAAAAATCATACCTTGGAACTCTTTTCAAATATACATAGTAAGAGTACATCAGAAAACAGTAGGTGAAGATGACTGAAAAAATCCTCAAGAAAAATCTATACAATTCTTTTTTATTTTCATTACACAATATTATGTAACTTTAGCACCTCTTTGGAACATTCATCTAAATAGTAACATAGTAGCTCAGATTCTTCTAAATTCTTCTAGAAGCAAATTTAATTAAAAATTCAATTATAGGGATATACCATTTTAAAGTCTATGAATAAAAATTCACTAGAACAGCACTCTTTGCATCTTATTTTTGTTCTTCACATAGGTTATTTTTATTCTTTGCATCTCGCTTAAAATTTTGTATTTGATTATCTGCACAACCTGGAAAGAAAATGCTCACTGGCAACTCAAAAGTTCTTATAATATGTTTCAATTCATCAGGAACAGTTTGATTGGGCTCAGGCTCAAAATCTTGGAACATTAATTAGCCTAAATTAGGTCAGGTTTTATGAGCAAGACACAAAAGAATACCTCATGATTATGGCAGCGTTGCTTGCATTATTAATTCCTTGAGATCATTTCTGATAACCTCCCCGATTCACTACCACTCACTTTCTTGTTCATAGTCTGAAAACTTGGATATTTATTGTTTCAGCACCTACCAAATTAAACATCCCCACATATCTCCCTCTTATTTATTGCTTACCTCCTTGCTTCCATTACATCATATCTACTTGGTTTCCTACATACATTTTTCTTCAACTTTTTTTTAACTTTTTCTTTGTCCTCAACTCTGCTTTAAATGTTGAGAAATCTCAGAGATAATATCTAGGCTTTATGTCTGCTACATATGGAATCTCAACCAGTGATTGTTACACAGGATGCAGTAGCTTCTTGGCTCTCCCAACGTTTCCCACCCATTTTCTCTTGTTATACTCAATGCCTAGCCACAAAGGCCTTGCAGATAGGAAATTTGTATAAAACCTTGCTGCCTATGACTTGGAGTGATCTTTGCACTTCTGATTAAATCATCCTCTCATCTATACTTCAACATGCTAAAATTCTCAGATTTCAGTGTAAAAGGCCTTTTTTTAATATAGGAAGGACTTAATTAACCAAAAGTTACCTATGAAAAGGAGTTTACTATACTTTATTTTCTCATAACCTGCTATGTTATTACCATAACATTTTTCACAATTTAAAGTTGAAAATGTAGAAGGTCACTGGCACTAAGAATTGTAGTTAACAAAGTTTTTTGGTGGATAAAAGTTCCATTGTACCAATTCATTAGAATTATATTTGTTGTAATTTTTCATAGATAATATATATTTTTAAGTTATAAAGAATAAAGTTTTGTTTGGCTCACAGTTTTGGAGTTTGCATCAGGTAGCCCTATTGGCTTTGCCTCCAATAAGGGCAGCAGGTGTTGGCACATCAAGGCACCTGGGTGTGTTGGAGCAAATGAGCAAATGGTCACAGTTTATTTAGTAATTGGAACCTAGAATTGTAAATATCATACATGTTCTTTTATTTAAGCTCCTTTGGTGATATTGAAGATGTTTCTTATGGACATATTAAAACAAAAGCAAAACAGCAAATTAATATTATTCTAAAAAAATACACACAGATGCATTTGAAATCTACAACAAAAGCTCTTTTAACATTGCTCTCAAAAATCTCATTTCAGCTTACGATATATATATATACATATATATAATATATATTTATATACATATGCATATATTTACTGTTGTACATGAACTTTTATTTTCATTTAATTATATGTGGTGCTGAGAATCAAACTCAATGCCTTACACATGCTAGGCAAGTCCTCTACCACTGAGCCACAACCCCAGCCCCAGCTTACTATATTTTATATACAATTGCTATATTTTCTGGGATATTTTCACATTTTAGCCATTTGACAATTGAAAGAGTAAAATATTATTTACTTAGATTTTTTCACATTTTCTTTTAATCAGGAATGTTTTTGGAAGAATTTGTTTTAAATGTGACTGCTTCATGAAGAATTTTAAGGTAAGAGAAACATCATTTGCTCTAAGGTAATATTTCTTCAGTTGGACACTGTTGACATTTGAGGCTAGAGATTCATTGTTGTGGGGTGCAATATAGAATGTTTAGTATTAACTGTGACATATATCTGCTAAACCCTTTTATTTGGTACAACCAAAATGTCTTCCAATATTACTGAAGTTCTTTAAAGAGGAAAACTGACCCAAATTGACAATTTATGTATAAGGCAACCTTTTTAGTGATACTTGATTTTTTGGTCCTAGCTGTCTAATCAATTGGCTCTGTGACCTTGACAAAATTGTATTTATGGACTTTATTCATATGTAATATAAAAAAGTTAGAACAGATCACTTTTAGGTTTTCTACAACTTTTTATCACTCTCTCACCATGAAAACACAGATATATATTATACCTAAATTATGTGTGTATATGTGTTAGGATCGCCGAATAAATCATGGGCCTTTCTAAGCCATCAGTAAGAGGAGGTGTGCCCCTCAGAGAACTTGGTATAATCTCACCTGTCTGAGACCGCTTCCTTGCCTTGGCAATGTCCTGCTCAAAGAGTGTTCTGCAATTCCACAGAATTTATTGGTTCAGACAGCCCTAGGCTCATGGAGGTGGAAGGAAATACCAGTGTGCCCAACTAGCCTTGAGGCGCCAGCTGCCTGAAGAATTACCGCATAAGTAACAAGTCCCCAAGCAGGCCAACTTCCCCACAGCCTCTGGCTTCTTATTTACCCTGAAGAACCCTTCCTCACAATAAATTCCTTTGGTGTGTTTCACTATAAAATAAAGGATTTGCGGGCTTTTTCCCTTTGTTAGGATCAGACCCATCAGGTCTTTTCCATCTGTCAAGCCCCCAATTTCATGTGTCCTTTGTTTTTATTTGTTTAAGATATGTTTTAGTTGAAGATAGACTTAATATCTTT
The DNA here is from genome assembly GCF_045843805.1 of Urocitellus parryii. Taxonomy (NCBI): domain Eukaryota; kingdom Metazoa; phylum Chordata; class Mammalia; order Rodentia; family Sciuridae; genus Urocitellus; species Urocitellus parryii. The sequence goes on along the minus strand of NC_135539.1, from coordinate 126,420,923 downwards.
ATTTTACTTGTTTATTTATTTTTATGTGACGGTAAGAATCAAACCCAATGCCTCACCTATGCTAGGCAAGTGCTCTACCGTAGAGCCACAATCCCAGCCCCTGTTCTTACTTCTCAATACTGGTTTTCAGCCTTTTATTTCCAGCTGGCCCCACCTCCAAACAGTTACATATTTCCTCACCACAGAGGCCAAGGTGAGATAAATGTGTACACTATTCATATATTAAATGTATGTAAGGAAAGAGAGGACCTTGAATATGTTAAATAAATCACAAGAGAAGGTTAATTGATATTCTGCCTGATGCTTAAAGAGCCCTGTTATACATTAATATATAATATAATATATATATATATATATATATATATATAATTATATATATATAATATATTAATGCTAAATGTCTGTGCTTAGAATATACAGGAGAAAACCTCTAACTTCTACCTTCCATTTTAAATATCCTCCTTAAAACTCATTTAACATGGAAACATTTAAAATATGTTGATTGTATTTCCCAAATGTTTCCATTTTATAATCGTGTTTCTGTTTATTGACAAAGTAAGTTAGACATAAAATAATTTTAAATATTTCTCAACGTTTTTATTACTTTCTTAATTTTTTTTTCTTTTGCAAGGAATTATCCTTTATTTTTTATCTCTCTCCTCATCCTCCTAATTCTATCAGAATAATATTCCCTAATATAGAATGACACTCTTTTTCCCCCTATTATCATACAAAGGTATTGAGAAAATTCCTGAAACAGCATGTTTATTTTCCCTCTTGCTGTACTTTTGAAGAAAGTTTTTTTTTTTTTTTTAATTTGGAAATTGTCAGGAATGAACACGATCTTCCACATTGGAAACAAAGGAAGGGAATATTTAGAAAATATGGAGAATGAGAAAGAAAAGGCAAAAGCTGTTGGAAAAGGTTTCCAGGACCATGTCTGTTATTCCTAATATTTATCATTCAAAAAATTAATTTGTTGGGTCAAGAATCAAATAAACAAAAAAGTCCTAAGTCCTTCTTATGTCTATATAGGAGTCTTCAAAATATACCTGAGTATAAATCCTGTCTGCTTCTCAATGTCAGAGTAACTTGTTAAAATATTACGTGACATCTCTGAGTCTTGGTTTCCTAATCTGCCAAATGACATCACTTTTTACAGTGTTTGTCCAGGTAGATACTCTTAAGTATTCAAAAACATTCAAAAGGTAGAGCATGGTCTTTGAATTAAACAGGTGCCAACTGCACTGAGTGTGAGAGCTTCTGCTCTGGTTGAGTATACAACCTAGATTCCCTCTTTAGTAATTGTGGAATTTGAGGTTGTTCCTTTTCTTCCTGAGCCTTCGTGGTGTTCCTTTCTAAGGAACAGGTTTAGTAATAAAACTTGCCTTGTAAATTGTTATGAGAATTAAAAGATTTCATTCAATACCTGGTGTTGTGAGCCATCCATGGGCTGTGTGTGTGAGCTAAACGCATTTGAGAGTAAAGGGGACTGGTCTGGCATTGTGCGCTGATTGGGCTGTGCGACACAAGTGTGCCTTTCCTCTCGCTCTGCCTGTGATCCCACACAGCACCTAAGATGGATGTGACCTGCCAAAATGTCAATCAATCCTCTGACCGCAAGACCTCACAAAGCAAGACTCCACCCTTGAAACCTTAATGGCTATCTTTGATGTACCCCCTTAAATAATCCATCAGAGCCATTTCGTCTTTGTCTAGTTCAAGAACCCATGTGGATTAGATCTATCAGGGCCTTTGCTTTCATAAATATATTTCTGAGTGTGTTTTATTATTTGTTAATTATTTGAGATATAAAGATTTAGAGTGGCTTAATTATTTGGTGTGGGAGGCCGTCCTCGCACGTGATTTGAGTTACCTCCCTGGCTGGGTGAGAGGCGCTTAGACACAGCTGTGTAGAGCTTTCTCCACCCTTCTCCAGGTCCCAGGGCTTGTCTGTGCAGAGGCGAGTCTGGCCACTGACCCGAAGAAGACCCAATCGTCGCCCCTGACCTTGGGATGCTGCCCCCCCTTAACCTTCATTGGATGGGATTTTCCATGGAATTTTTTTGTTCCCCAAGAAAAGCCCACTCCCTGGCGTGTTCTCTCTCTCTTCCTAGTCTCTTCTATAAACCTCATGACCGCATTAGGTGGCTGGAGGCGGGAGCTAGGAGAAGCCGTCAGGGGGCTGGTACTAAAGGTAATGAGAGTCTTGTCTCTTTAATTTAAAACTCTCTAGCATTTACTCATGAATTGAACCTTTCTTCATGAAGCCAGCGCTGGTGGCGTGGCAGAATTTGGGATATTAAGATTTAGGGTGGCTTGCTTATTTGAGATATTAAGATTTAGAGTGGCTATTTAGTGTGGCTTAGATTCCTCTGGGAAGAAGAATCTAATTGGAGGGTTCCTCCAATTAGAGCTGGCCCTCTTTCCCCTTGAAAACCTGGCGCATCAAACCAAACCAATAAATATGAACTATTATTGCTATAATTAACACCTCTGGCTCTGACTCTGCCAAGACCTTGGGGCAGCCTTTGGTGAGACAGAGGTAAGGGCTGTCCTGCATCTCTGCTCACCACAAGCCTTGTGAGATCCTGTTGTGCTCCTCCCTCTGATACTTTCACATTCTTCAGGTGACCAGGAAGAGAATCCCTCTCTGGCTGTTCCATAGAAGCCAGAAGTTCCTCTTTTATAATTCATGTCATCCTTTAATTTCCTTCTCAGTAGATTGTATCACTATATATACTTGTATTACACATGTCTTCACTTTATCTTGCTCCTTTGTTAAATTATAAAAGGCATTCAGATATGCATTGTGTGTCTTGTTCGTTAGAACAATTGCTGATGTATATTGGCACTAAAAATTCCTTGTGAAGTGTATAAATATGTCTTTTCTAAATCAGTGACAGTCAAACAAGCTTATCTGTCCAGATGACTCAGACTACAACCTTTTGAATGGGTGGCTGAAGCTAAGGACTAGACTTTACTTACCTAAGTCTTTGCTAATATAAAATTAAGATGACTTGCTGTATCACCATAGAAAGCAATCAAGACACCAAGATGATATAAAACCATTTTACATCTCCATAAACAAGAGACATAATTTCCACCATAGCTTCTTGATATCTATCTAATCTGACCAAATAATGCAAAGGAAGTAATCATATCACTATCCATAGATAAATATATTTTTCTTTTCTCTTTTCTTCATTGATTAACTGATGACTTCATTGCCTCTGTTCTTTGTTATTTCATTTTCCTTCCCTGTGTGTGTGTGGGGGGGGGGGATTATTGTGTAGCACAAAAATTGAGGGATAAAAGCAAGTTGGTGTTTTTTTTTTTCTTTTTTCTTGGAAAGTCAGAAATAGAGTATTACTAGATTGAAGTTTGTGATTTGTGGAAAGGTAAAGAATTGGAAGTTTAGGAAAAATCAGTTTTGGGAAAACTTCAGTTCTCAGAATTTGTAGCAGCAATTCCAGCTTATTGATGGCCATAATTTTCAGTACTTCTGGAAACATTTGATTCTAGACAGCCACAAGAACACAGGAAACATGAGGATAAAACATGTTGAATTTTGTGAATTTATTCCAGAAACGTTTGTTAACCTTAATGTCTGTTGTGCTTGGCAAATATGGAATATTTTGTTACTCAGAGGTATTAGCAAAACCATGAACCCTCTTTCCATTTTATTTTCCTTAATGATTAATTGACTGTTTAAAAATGGGTATCAATAATCTCTGTTTTTCTTCCTACATTTCTATGTTTCTGAGAGCTTTATTAGATTTCACTATAATTGAAATGATAAATTTATTTGAAGATTGCATATATTCTGATAAGTTGTGTCTAGAATTTTCCCCTTCATATGGCAGAGTGTTTGTTGAGTGCATCACTTTACCAAGAATAGGGCTTGAAATATAAGCCATATTTCATTCTAATACACTAAACACAAAAGAACAGAATGCTTCTTCCATTTCCAATAAATTCTATCCTGAAAGTGGATTTTTTAAACTTCGTCTCTTTTTCATTTTTTTTTTAATTTTTTATTCTAATTTTTTATACATGACAGCATAAAGTATTACAATTCATATTACACATATAGAGCACAATTTTTCATATCTCTGGTTGTATATAAAGTATATTCATACCATTTGTGTCTTCATACATGTACTTAGGGTAATGATGTCCATTACATCCCACTATTTTTTTAAGCCCATGCCCCTTCCCTTTCCCTCCCACACCTTTGTCCTATTTAGAGTTTGTCTAATCCTCTTATGCTCCCCCTTCCAATCCACCTCAGAATCAGCCTCCTTATATCACAGGAAACAATCAGCATTTGTTTTGGGGGATTGGCAAACATTATATCCTCCAACTCTATACATTTACCAAAAAATGACATGATTTTATTCTCTTTTATTGCTAAGTAATATTCCTTTGTGTCTAAATACCACCATTTCTTTATTCATTCATCTACTGAAGGGCATCAAGTTTGGTTCCACAGTTTAGCTACTGTGAATGATGTGGCTATAAACATTGATGTGGCTGTGTCCCTGTAGCATGCCATTTTTAAGTCCTTTGGGTATAGAATAAGGAATGGGATAGCTGGGTCAAATGGTGGTTTCATTCCCAGTTTTCCAAGGAATATCCATACTGTTTTCCATATTGGCTACACCAGTTGGCAGTCCCACCAACAATGTATGAGTGTGCCATTCCCCCCACATTCTCGCCAACACTTACTGTTGAGTTCTTTATACCTTCCATTCTGAAAGGAGGGAGATGAAATCTTAGAGTAGTTTTCATTTGCATTTCTCTAATTGCTAGAGAGGTTGATCATTTATTCATATATTTGTTGATTGATTGTATATTATCTTCTGAGGTATCTGTTCAGTTTCTTGGCCTATTTATTGATTGAGCTATTTGGTTTTGGGGGTTTAACTTTTTGAGTTCTTTATATACCCTAGGGATTAATGATATATCTGATGTGTGAATGGTAAAAATTTGCTCCGAAGATGTAGGCTCTCTATTCACCTCACTGACTGTTTCTTTTGCCAAGAAGAAGTTTTTAGTTGGAATCCATCCCATTTACTCATTCTTGATTTTAATTCTTATGCTATAGGAGTCTTATTAAGGAAGTTGGGGCCTAATCCAACATGATGAAGATTTGGGCTTCCTTTTTTTTTTCTAATAGGTGCAGTGTCTTTGGTTTAATTCCTAGTTCTTTGATCCACTTTGAGTTGAGTTTTTGCATGGATTTTTCAATTTGTTGTATGGATTTCCAGTTTTCCCAGCACCATTTGTTGAAGAGGCTGTCTTTTCTCCAATGTATATCTTTGGTGCCTTTGGTTAATATAACTGCAATTATGGGGGTCAGTCTCTGTGTCCTCTATTCTGAACCACAGCTATTTTGGTACTGATACCATGATGTTTTGGTTAGTATTGCTCTGTAATATAGTTTGAGATCTGGTATAGTGATGCCACCTGCTTCATTCTTTTTGCTAAGTATTGCTTTAGCTATTCTGGCTCTCTTATATTTCCGGATGAATTTCATGACCACTTTTTCTATTTCTATGAGAATTGTCAGTGGAATTTTGATCGATATTGCATTAAATATTTATAGTGCTTTGGGTAGTATGGTCATTTTGACAATATTAATTCTGTCTCTCCAAGAACAAGTGGGATCGTTCCATCTTCTAAGGTCTTCTTTAGGTTCTTTCTTTAGCATTCTGTAGTTTTCATTGTAGAGGTCATTCAGTTCTTTCGTTAGGTTGATTTCCAAGTATTTTATTTTCTTTGAGACTATTGTAAATGGAGTAGTTTAAAGAGGGCATCCCTGTCTTGCTCCAGTTTTTAGAGGAAATGCTTTCAATTTTTCTCCATTTAGAATGAAATAGCATAGTTTTTATGATGTTGAGATATATTCCTATTATCCCTAGTTTTTCTAGTGTTTTGAACATGTATGGATGCTGTATTTTGTTGAATGCTTTTTTTCTGCCTCAATTGAGATGATCATATGATTCTTTTCTTTAAGTCTATTGATGTGATGAATTAGTTTTTTTGATTTTCATAGATTGAACCAAACTCGAATGCCAGGGATGAACTCCACTAGATCCTGGCACACTAGCTTTATGATATGTTTTTGTATTCAATTTGCCAGAAGTTTATTGAGAACTTTTGCATCTATGTTTTATTAGTGATATGATTCTGAAATTTTCTTTTTTGATGTATCTTTGCCTGGTTTTGGAATCAGGGTGATATTGGCCTCATAGAATGAGATTGGAAGTGCTCCCTCTTTTTCTATTCCCTGAAATAAATTGAAAAGTATTGGTATTAGTTCTTCTTTAATGGTCTTGTACAACTTGGCTGCATATCCATCTGGTCCTGGGCATTTCTTGGTTGGTAGGCTTCTGATGGCATCTTCTATTTCACTGCTTGAAATTGATCTGCTTAAATTGTGTATATCACCCTGATTCAATTTGGGCAAGTCATATTACTATAGAAATTTGTCGATGTCTTTGATATTCTTTATTTTATTAGAGTACAAGTTTTCAAAATAATCTCTAATTACCTTCTGTATTTCTATAGTGTCAGTTGGGATATTTTCTTTTTCATCATGTGTCTTAGTGATTTGAGTTTTCTCTTCCTTCTCTATGTTAACATGGCTAAGGGTTTGTCAATTTTATTAATTTTTTTGAAGAACCAACTTTTTGTTTTGACAATTTTTTCAATTGTTTTTTGTGTTTCAATTTCATTGAATTCAGCTCTGATTTTAATTATTTCCTGTCTTCTGCTTTTGTTCTTCTTTTTATAGGACTTTAAGATGTAGCGTTAGGTCATTTATTTGTTGACTTTTTCTTCTTTTAAAGAATGAACTTCATGCAATGAACTTTTCTCTGAGTACTTCCTTCATAGTGTACCAGAGATTTTAATATGTTGTATCAGTGTTCTCATTTACCTTTATGAATTTTTTAATTTCATACTTGATGTCTTTTGCAACCCATTGTTCATTCAGTAGCATATCATTTAGTTTCCAAGTTTTGGAGAATTTTTTATTTTTTATTTTATCATTGATTTCTAATTTCATTCCATTGTGATCTGATAGAATACAGGGTAGTGTTTCTGCTTTTTTTTTTTCTTTTTTTATATTTGTTAAAAGTTGCTTTGTGGCATAATATATGGTCTATTTTAGAAAAGGACCCATGTGCTGCTGAGAAGACAGTGTGTTTGCTTGTTGAAGGATGTAATATTCTATATATGTCAGTTAAGTCTAAGTTATTGATTGTATTATTGAGTTCTATAGTTTCTTTGTTCAACTTTTGTTTGGAAGATCTATCCAGTGGAGAAAGAAGTGCGTTAAAGTCATCCAGCATTATTGTGTTGTGATCAGTTTGACTCTTGAAATTCAGAAGAGTTTTTTTGATGAACATAGAAGCTCCATTGTTTGGAGCATATATATTTATAATTGTTATGTTTTGTTGGTGTTTGGTTCCCTTGAGCAGTATGAAATATCCTTCTTTGTCCCTTTTGATTAACTTCAGCTTACAGTCTACTTTGTTGATACAAGGATGGAAACCCCTGCTTGCTTCTACAGTTGATGTGTAGTAGTATGATTTTTCCCAGCCTTTCACCTTCGGTATGTGTATGTCTTTTCCTGTGAGATGAGTCTCCTGGAGGCAGCATATTGTTGGGTCTTTATATTTTTATCCAGTCAGCTAGCCTGTGTCTTTTGGTGAGTTTAGGCCATTAACATTCAGGGTTATTATTGAGACATGATTTGTATTCTCAGCCATTTTTGTTTATTTTTTGGTTTTTCCTTTGATTAGCTTTTCCATTAATGTAGTACCTCCCTCTACTGATTTTCACTGTCGCTTTTCATTTCCTCTTCATAGAATATTTTGCCAAGGATGTTCTATACTGCAGGTTTTCTAGCTGTAAATTCTTTTAACTTTTGTTTCTCATGGAAGGTTATTATTTCATCATAAAATCTAAAGCTAAATTTTGCTGGATACAAAATTCTTGGTTGGCACCCATTTTCTTTCAAAACTTAGAATATGTTGTTCCAGGATCTTCTAGCTTTCAGTGTCTGGGTTGAAAAATCTGCACATAATCTAATTGCTTTCCCTCTATATGTAACCTGACTCCTTTCTCTAGTGGCTTTTAATACTCTCTCATTATTCTGTATGTAAGAAAGTTCCTGTATATAAGAAAGTTTATTCTACTGTCTTTCCTTCTTGCATGCCCCACTTCCCTTTAATCCCCCTTTTCTACTTCTGACTTTCTTTTATTTTATTTACCCCTTAATGTAAATTGACTTCCTCATACCAGAGAAAACATTTGACCTTTGGTTTTTTGGGGGATTGATTTATTTCACTTAGCATTATATTCTCCAGATCCATCCATTTACCAACAAATGTCATAAACCCATTTTTCTTTATGGATGAGTAAACTCCATTGTATGTATGTACCACATTTTCTTACTTCATTCATCTGTTCAGGAGCACCTAGTTTGGTTCCAAAGCTTAGCTAATGCAAATTGTGGCACTGTAAGTATTGAAGTGGCTGCATCACTGTAGTTTGCTGATTTTAAGTCCTTTGAATATATATTGAAGAATGGGATAATTGGGTCCAGTTGTTATTCCATTCCTGGTTTTTGAGGAATCTCCATAATGCTTTCCTTTTCCCAATTGCAGTCCCACCATCAATACATGAGTGAACACTTTCCCCCACATACTCACTAACATTTATTGTTACTTGTATTCTTGGTAATTGCCATTCTGAAAAAAGTGAGATAAAATCTCAGTGTAGTTTTAATTTGTGTTTCTCTGATTATTAGAGATGTTGAACTTTTTTCATATATTTGTTGGCAGTTTATATTTCTTCTTTTCAGAAGTGTCTGTCTGTTTAGTTCATTTGTCCATTTATTAAGTTTTATTTACTTATTAATTAATTAATTTATTTATCTGGTGTTAAGTTTTTGAGTTCTTTTTATATCCTGGAAATTAATGCTTTTTCTGAGATAGAGGTGACAAACATGCTGTAGGGAGACATACATGCTCTTGATGCTCTTGATTGTTTTCTTTGCTGTGAAGAATCTTTTTAGTTTGAGGCCATCCTATTTATTGATTTTTGATTTGCTGCTTGCACTTTAGGAGTCTTGTTAAGGACATCAGTTCCTGAGCCAACATATTGTAGTGTTGGCTCTGTATTTTCCTCTAGCAGGTGCAGGGTCTGTGGTCTAATTCCTAGGTCTTTGATCTACTTTGAGTTTATTTTTATACAAGGTGAGTTATAGGAGTTAAATTTTATTTTACTACACATGGATTTTCATTTTTCCAAGAACCATTTCTTATTTAATATTAAATTATGTATTATAATTTATTTATTTCTTATTAAAAGGCTATCTTTTCTCCAATGTGTGTTTTGTTTTTTGTCAAGTAGAAGATAATGGATTTTATGTGGATTTGCCTCAGTTTCTTCTATTCTACTTCATTTATCTTCCTGCCTGCTTTGCTGCATTTATCATGCTGTTTTTGTTATTATAGGTCTGTAGTATAATTTGAGATCTGGTATTGTGATGCCTTCTGCTTAGATTTTCTTCCTAAGGATTGCTTTGATTATTCTGTGTCTCTTATTTTTCCAAATGAATTTCATGACTTCTTTTTTTTCTATTTTTATAGAGACTGTCACTGGAATTTTCAGGGGAATTGCATTTATTCTGTAGAGCACTTTTGGTAGTATGACCATTTTGACAATACTAATTCTGCCTATCCAAGAACAAAGGAGGTCATCCATCTTCTAAGGCCTACCTAATTTTCCTTTTTTAATGTTTTATAGGTTTCATTCTAGAGGTCATTTTCCTCTTTTTGTTACATTAATTCCCAAGTATTTGCAGTTTTTGAAACTCTTGTGAATGAGATAATTTTCCTGATTTCTTTGTCAGCAGATTCATTATACAAGTATAGGAACACAATTTGGTATTAATTTTGTATCCTGCTAATTTGGTGAATTCATTTATGAGCTCTAGAAGTCTTCTGGTGGATATTTTTGGTCTTCTAAATATAGGATTATGTCATCAGCAAACCAGAGATAATTTGAGTTCTTCTTTTCCTATTTGTATCCCTTTTATTTACCTCTTTTGCCCAATTGTTCTAGTTAGATTTTCAAGGACTAAGAATGGTGAAAGTGGGCATCCTTGTCTTATTACTCTTTATAGAAAAAATGTTTGTAGTTTTTCTCCATTCAGAAGAATCTTGGCCTTGGGTTTGTCATATATAGCTTTTACAATATGGAAGTAAGTTTCTATTATCTCTAATTTTTCTACTGTTTAAAACATAATGGATGCTGCACTTTGTCAAATGATCTTTCTGCATCTATTGAAATCATCATGTGATTCTTATCTTTACATCTGTTAAGTGGTGAATTACATTTATTGACTTTCATATGTTGGAACAACCTTGCATCTCTGGGGTAAAACCAATTTGAGCAATTTGCATTATCTTTTTAATATGTTTTTGTATGAATTTGTCAATATTTCATTAAGAATTTTTGCACATATATTTATTAAGAATATTGGTCTGCAGTTTTCTTTCCTTGATGTGCCTTTGTCCAGTTTTGGTATCAGGGTAATACTGGCTTCATAGAATGAGTTTAGATTTCCATCCTTTTTTTTTTCATGGAATAAGTTGTGGAGTATGGGTATTTTTCTTTAAAAGTCTGGTAGAACTCAGCTGAGAATCTATAAGAATCCATCTAGTCCTTGGTAGTTTCTTGTTGGTAGGATTTTGTTACTGTCTTTTATTTCATAACTTGAAATAAATCTGTTTAATATTTTTATATCCTTCTGTCTCAATTTAGGTATATCATATATCTCTAGGATTTAGTCCATGTTTTCAAGATTTCCTAGAATATTGGAGTATTAATTATCAAAATAGTTACTTATAATCTTCTGGATTCCAATAGTGTCTTTTGTGATATCTCCTTTTTTATTATGGATTTTATTAATGTGAGGTTTTATTGTATCTTTCTTTGGTTATCTTAACTAAGGGTTTATCTTTTTTATTTCTCTTTAAAAAAAATTTTTTTGTTTCAGGCTGGTATTGTGGCTCAGTGATAGAGCACTCGCTTAGCACACATGAGGCACTGGGTTCAATCCTCAGCACCACATAAAAATAAATAAATAAAATAAAGGTATTGTGGAAAAAAATTTTTTTTAAAATTTTGTTTCATTGATGTTTTGAATTTTTATTTCAATTTAATTGATTTTGGCTCTTTTTAAAGTTATTTCCTATCTTCTACTGGTTATGGTGTTGTTTTGTTCTTTCTAGTGCCTTGAAATGTAATATTAGATTATTTGGTATCTTTTTATTCTTCTAAATAATGCACTCAGGGCAATGAACTGTCCTCTTACAACTATCTTCACAGTATCCCAGAGATTTTGATACGTTGTGTCACTATTCTAATTTACCTCTAAGAATTTTTTTTTTATTTTATCCCTGATATCTTCAACAATCCATTGATCATTCAATAGCATATTATTTGGTCTCCATGTATTAGAGTAGCTTTCTTTTTTAATAATTTTACCATTGATTTCTAATTTTTATTATATTCTGATAGGTATTATATTTTCTTCTTTTTTTATTTGCTAATATTTGCTTTGTGAACTAAAATATGGTCTATTTTAGAAAATGTTCCATGTACTGCTGAGAAGAACGTGAATTCACACATTGATAAATGAAATATTCTATAAATGTCTGTTAAATCTAAATTCTTAATTGTATTATTTAGTTCTGTGGCATTTTAATTTATTTTTTGTTTGGATTATCCATACACTGATAAGAGAGGCATGTTAAAAGTCAACCAGTAGTATTGTGTTGAGCTTTATTTTTTTCTAAATATTGAGAATGTTTTGTTTGATGTACATAGATGCTCCATTGTTTGAGACATAACTATTTACAATCATTATTTCTTGTGTTCATATGATTTCCTTAAGTAATATAAACAACCTTCTTTGTGTCTTTTAATTATTTTTTGTTTGAAGTCCACTTTTCCTGATATGAGAATAGTAGACCCTGCTGGTTTACAAGATTCATTTGAATGGTAATTTTTCTCATCCTATATGTCTTTGCCTATGAGGTGAATCTCTTAGAAATAGCACATTGTTAGAACTTCTTTTTTAATCCAATCTGCCAAACTGTTTGATCAGTGTTTTCACTGATGTGAGTAAAAGGACCCAACCAGAACAACCATAGAGGAGGAAAAGTTTATTTAGGGGCTTACAGTTTCAGAAGTCTCAATCCATATACAGCAGACTCCATTCCTTAGGGCTCAAGGTGAGGTTGAACATCATGGTGGAGGAAGAGTGTGGCAGAGTGAAACAGCTCACATGGTGATTAGAAAGCCCAGAGAGAAAGAGAGAGAGCGAGAGAGAGAGAGAGAGAGAGAGAGAGAGAGAGAGAGAGAGATGCCACTCCCCAGATACAAATATATATTCCTCAAAGCAAGTCCCCCAATTCTCACCTCTTTCAACCATACCCTACCACTTCAATTAAGACTCAGTTTATCCTTATCAGATTAATTAACTGATTGGGTTAAGATTCTCACAATCCAATCATTTCTCCTCTGATTCTTCTTTCATTGTCTCACACAAGAGCTTTTGGGGGAAACCACATATATATGATAACATGAACTACGTCTTTTGATTAAATAATGTAAAACATTTGTTTTCAATGTTATTATTGAAAGATGACTTTTATTCCCTGTCATTTTGACTAATTTCTAGTATTTGAATTGAATTTGATTCTCCTTTGATTGAATATTCTTCTAGTATAATTCTTCCCTCTACTGGTTTTCATTTCTTCTTCATGAAATATTTTCAGTATATTTTTTAGTGAAGGCTTTCTAGTTATGAATTCTTTTAGCTTTTGTTTATCATGAAAGGTTTTAATTTTATCTTTAATTCTGAAGCTTAATTTTGCTGGGTAGAGTATTCATGGCTGGAAATCATTTTCTTTCAGAGATTGGTATATATTATTCCCAGGTTTCCCAGCTTTTAGAGTCTGGGTTGAGAAATCAGTTGAGATCTGAATTGGATTACCTCTAATGTGACCATTAATTTTTCTTTTGCAGCTTTAGAAATTCTAAGCTTTTTCTGTATGTTAGGCATTTTTACAGTAAAGTGTCTTGGAGTGGATCTGTTGTGATTTTGTATATTTGGAGTCCTATATGCTAACCTCCAATATTTGAATTTCCATTTTATTCTTAAGGTTTTAAAAATTTTTCAGAAATTATTTTATTGAGAAGATTGTGCATTCTTCAGTTTGTATTTCACAACCTTCAGATATCCCATTTAGTCTTAAATTTGACCTTTTAATGTTATCCCATATTTCTTGAATATTCTGTTCATGGTATTTTAAAATATTTTCTCTATGGTCAAGATTATTTTCAAGATTATATACTTTGTTTTTGAGGCCTAAAAACCTGTCTTCCAAGTGGTTTAGTCTATTAGTAATGGTTTACTGATTCCTTCATTTTGATGATTTCTGATCAGTTCTTTTTTGAATTTATATATCTTTTTTTGAGGTGATTCACTTCTTGTGTTTTCTCTCTTCTTACATCATCTTTTATAACTATGAACTTTCTAAATTCCTTTTCTGATATTTCCTCCACTGTGGTGTCCATAAAGTCTTCTGTTGAGGCATTTTTGTTTTAGGGATGGTCTGTTCCCTTGCTTTTTCATATTGTCTGTATGTCTACCCATTACTCAATACGGTGCTGGCTTCATTTAAGTGGAGGACTACTTTGTGCACTTCTTTCCCTTAGAGTGTTAAATGAATATTCAGATGATGATACTTTCATTCACTGTGTATTTCTTCTGATCCCAATATCAGCTCCACTTTAAGTGATGCCACTTCTGGGCCAAGCCTCATTCTATTCAACCTTATATAAATGCAAACTTGTTGTGGCTGATCTCTGCTGTTCCTCAAATTCAGGTATATACCTATAATAAGCTACTAGAACTGTTCAAACAATTAGTTGTTAAATTTATTATGCTTACTATACCCTTAGATGAGGACTAAAAAAAAAGGAAGAATAAGATTGTACAAATAGGAAAGGAAAAAAGATAAAGAAAGTGAGAGAGGGAGGGAGAAAGAGGGAGAAGCTGCAAAAGAGAAATTTATAACAAGGTAGAAAGGTGAGAGCAATGACTGGCTATTTTTTGAGGCTGTAGCAGATAGTCACAGGGGATAAGAAAGGAATAAGAGAAGTAGGTATAAAGTAGAGCTAGGAAAATAAAGAAGGAGATTGTGCTTTAAACCATTAGCGGAAATACATTCAAATGGGTAGAAGGTACAAAGTTGGCTGTTGGGTTAACAAATATCATTCAAGTTAGGAGTTATTTATATGATCAAAGTTGATGTTGGAGTTGTTTATAGTATACCATATCCAGGTGAAGAAAATTCTTGTTGAGTCTTGGTTTGAATGGCATTGGAGAGTGGACATTTAGTGGATGTCCATCATTCTCTTACCAGGGATCTCCCCTTAGTTCCTGGGGAAGAGGAGCCATTTTCCTAGTTGTCACAGTCATGCTACCAGCAGCTTCTGGTTGTCAGTTCAAGGGTCCATATCTGACAGCTCAGTTGGCATAGCATTTCTATTGTGTGCAGTAGTTGAGGATGTAGGCTCTGGAGTGTCCCTTTGATGGCTGTGTGGCATGTGTACCTGTTCCCCTTTCTTGATTCCTTTCTGCAGTAGTGAAGGTCCTGGTAGCTGTCCGTGGGTGCAGAAACTCTGATTGTGGATTTTCTGCTGGTGATCTGTGGTGCAGAAGTATTCTCTCAGCTATCACTGCTCTCTGAGGTACAGTAGCGAAGGGACTCTAGTGGCTCACCTGGATTCCAGTTTCTACTGTCCAGGGTTGTGAGTGATGTACACTGGCTCCTGATACTAGGACATGCATGTATCCAAATAATGCTCTTTCACTTGCCAGTTATGATAGCAGTTCAGGCTGTGTACCTGTTAAGGCTGATGTCAGCCCCTATCTGCTGCCTAGCCTCATACAATTTCCCACTGGGTCTCTATGCCACTGTGTATTCAGGCAGCTTCCTTCTGGTAGGTCCTGTGATCTTGTCCTTGCAATCCTGATCCCAGGGACTCTCCCTAATCTTCCTGAAATGCCTCCCTTCAGTCTGTGTTTGGGGGCCTGATGAATCTGTCTCTTTGTTAAGGGCCAAAGCTGTTTCTTTACTACTTCTGCGTCAAGCTACAGAGCTGTTGCTAGACAGACCTTTTGCTCTTCCTGGATCACAGAGGCTGCTGGGAAATTGCTGCATGTCCCCAGCAAGGGTCCCTGCCACCATGATATGTTCCCCTTATTCCCAGTGAGGGGGAAGCTGGAAGGCAGTTTTCAGTAATTTGGGGCTTAGTAGCATTCCTTCTAGATGTTCTTTCTGGCCAGATATTTTAAGAGGTTCCACTGAAGGGGACTTCCCTCAATTTGCAGCTCTCTGGGCATGGGGAGATTTAGGATTCTAGAAATGCCTGGTCAGCTGAGGACTCCACAGGATGCTGCCGACACGGGCTCAACTTGCTTTTCACAATTTGGTTTTAATCTCTTTGCCCTATTTAGGCAAGTTTCCCTAACAGTTGTGCTTTCGTCCGTCTTTCCAACTGTTTCTGAGCAGGTGAGCGTGAGGAACGTTGGCTTCCCCATGCCTCTCTCCCTCTTGAGTTGAGCATTCTGCATTTGTTTTCTCGCAGGGTTCCCTGTCTTCCAGATCTCCAGGTATCAGACTAAGTAATAGCGAGTCTTAGTACGTTGGTTTCATCACCAACCTCTCAATTCTGCTCTTCCTTTACTGCCTCCGTTCTGTGCTTCGAGGAGATCAGGGACTGCTGCCCCACTCACTCACTTCCACCATCTTTCCTTCTCCTCAATTGATTTTTTTTTTTTACTGGGATTAAAAAAAAAGTTGTTTGAGATTAATACTTTGACATATTTTGTTTTTCCAGATCATGGGATTGAGAAGGATGAGAAGCTGTTATCAAAGGGTCCAACTATACCCCACCCACCTTAATGTCACATATTTAGATCATGATCCCGTAAATTGTATTGATATCAGAATGTCATGTTGGCGGCAAGTGCATTGCTATTTGTCCGACATCATTCAGATGTATTATAGTTATTATGTTGTTGTTAGAGCAATTGAAAGTAGATCCCAGAATAGTTCACATGCTAGAGAATAATATGAAATTAAGAGCCAAAACGAAGTTAGGAAATTTTGAAAAGTGTCTACATATAAATCTTAATAATTACTGCAATTATGTTTGCCACATTTTGAATGATTCTGAGACAGCCCAGCAGAATATCAAATGTGATCGATGGTCTTTATGATGGTGAATTTGCTGAAATATGTAGGCTGACGATCATTAAATTGTAATGCTTCTCTTACATAATAAAAATAAGAACATAATAAACCAGAAGCAGACTGAGATGCATGATCAAGTGGCTCATCTGTCTTCCACATGTTACTAGTCTAGGTAACCAGTTTCTCAGCTATGACTTACCTGTCCTAGTAAAGCTCTGTAAAATGTCCTTGAAACACCCAACCTTTATCTCTCTGGGACCCTGACAGGGGATTCCTGTTCACATCTTAATAATTGCAGTCTTGCAGCTTCTGTTTCAGTAATGCTGCCTTCCATAGCTAACTGAGAAGTTATTCTCAGCTCAAGTTGTTCCTACTAAAATCTGTGTCAGCATCAGTGCGCTATTGAATATTGCTGTCTCAGTTAAATAGACCGCAGCCTTTGTGCAATATGATGCAGTTATCTCCGTCACATATTTCTTGGCAAAGAGGAGGAGATGAAAAGTGATGACAATAGAGAAAAGGCTAATAAGGGTAAATAATGGAAGACATTTCAATGTAAGCTACACTGTAAATCAAATATCAATCACAAGCTGCCAGTGATAAATATTCTTTATTTGTTATTACCTCTTTTTCTAAATGAAGCTACTTGTATTCATAGTAGTGTTCAAATTTTACTTCTTTGATCACTCACTCATGTCTTAGCAATAAAATTAGCAAGGTCCTTATGCTTTGCTTCCAATTAGTCTGCAACTTTATTTGACTACAAAGCATATTCACGTGATTTGAGAAGGGGCTTGTTTCTTAAAGCAAATTGGAATCATTTTACTACTGATTTTTAAAAATTTACTTATAAAGTCAAATTATTCACAGTGGTCTCCTGTTTGCATCTATTTTACTTTTATGAACTGGGAACCAAACTGATTTAATAATTTTTTTTCTAATGTCTATCACACGCAGAACCCAGATTATCTAAAACCAAATTAGTCTTTTAAAATGTGACTTCGCTGCCCACGAATTAGTATTTAAGTAATGTCTAGCTTTTTCTTAGACCCATATGGCATGTCAGAAGCTTTCTTTCAAGTCTTTTCATAGTCTCATATGAACAATGAATGATGATTAGGCAAATTACCACTGTGTCTATCCCTATTCTAATTTTAGAGCTTAGTGGTAAGTACCTGTGAAGGTAAAGCTCCAGTCCAGGGACAAGAAGAAAAAAATCACCAGAGATAAGCAATATCTTAGAATAGCTTTATTTGTCCTTGGGCTAAGCCTAACCAAGGACAGTCCAGGGAACACTGCCAGGCATCCCCAGAGATGTCCAGAGTAGGAATCCTACAGGCAATTCAGCTCACCAGTTACCTTCTTAAGGGGCATTTGTTTTCAGGGTTGAAGGCCAGGTTCTCCTTTTCTTTGCTGAGTGCTTTTAATACTAACCCTCTACTGCCCCTTGCAGGATTTCCTTTCAGTATTGCATCTTCAAACTGTTCATAATCAATGAAGCAATTTCAGACGTTCCCCATCCAAGGATTCGAAAATGCTTTATTACTCGAAAATAATAAATACTATTATTTCTTTGCTTATGATAATTTTGTCAACTTTTTGTGTTCTTTGATCACCCACACGAACATAGTGGTTAATTAATTGATGTTCATGACCAATCAAATCCTTGTCACTTATTTTTATTGTTGATTTCTCCCAGCTGCTGCCCTCAAGATTCTAAATTTTCATTTACTATTTAAGGGAAAAGACATTTATGAAAAACTTAACCATTGAAAATACTTTGGAGAGAGGATTCTGGGAAGAAGGCAGAGCAGGAAGTTTCAGGAATCTGTTATCCCATCTCAATATTTGCATTAGCCGAACTGGTCTGATGTTAGCATTTTGGAATTCTGGTTTCTTTTGAAGGCATGCAACTTCCAGAGGGAGGCTTGACTGTAAATTTCAGAAAACTTCAGTCAATTTCAACTCTTAGCACAGTAGCAGCTACTCATCCTCGCCCTACTCCCCCCAGCCCTATGATGAGCAGCTGTCCATGTGATGCTGGAGCAACCTGCTCACAGTTTGCAAGAGACACAGTGGACAATAAGGACCCCATTATTCCGATATCAAAGATTTGTGTTCCAACTACTGATAGCTGTTTCTGTTTAAAGAGATACAAACCAAGGGGAAGGCAACCATTTTTATTGTACCTTCCCCATTTTTGAAAGTTCCTCTTCCTCCTGTTGAAGTGACTCCAGTTGACCCTTTGGAACAAGAATTGGAAAGACTGTGAGTAGGCCATTGATTTCTATGCATATCTCAAGTTGCTTATAATGGATTTTTTTTCTGAAACATACCTTGAAACTTGCTGCCAAATCTGAATTTTGAAAGTATTTAAAAATATTCCCATGAGAATAGCTAAAATTAAAAGGATTGAACCTACCAAGTATTGGCAAGGATGTACTTACAACTCTCATCCACTGCTAGTAGTGATGTAAAATAGTACAAATGCTTTGAAAGATAGTTTAGAAATTGACTGAATTAGAGCGTTCAGCTGTTCTATACCTAGACATTTCCACAAGAGAAATAAAAATGTATTTCTTTATAAAGACTTGCATGAAGCATGAAGCTTTATTTGTAATAGCTTAAATCTAAAAACAAAACAAATTTTCAACAAGAGATAGATACATTAACTGTTGAAAAACCATATAGTGGAATACTACTCAGCAATGAAAAGGAATGCACTGAACTGTTTATACATGTCACAACACCACAGTACTGAACTCCCTAGCTTCCCTATGCCACAAATATCTGCCAGCACTGGCATAGAAGAGGGCCAAGATTCAAAAATGGTTTTAAGTAGGAAAGTTCTGACTGGATTAAGTTGGAGATCCTAGACTATGTACAGAGTTAACCTAATTTGGACCAAATGTTACCTCTGAGATAGCAAGATGCCATCTTAAAAACCATGCTCACACAAAGATCAGGGCATTTCACTCTAATATGTATATTCCACACTCAGCACATCAAGATAAGCTTCTCTGAAGCACCAAGTTCTTTTCAGCTATAAATAGCACACTATAATAAGATTGAATTGACTCTTCTAACCTAAAGTTAAAGACCCTCATCCATACTTTAGCTTTCTAGCATAAAGGGCAAGATACCTGAGAAATAATAATAGATAAAGTGCAATTTGGGACTGCACACTAATATAAGTGGAATCTTATTTCATTCTGGAAACTGTCTAGATGCATGATCTTCATCCAAAAATATGACACAGAATGACACGGATTCCATTGATATTATGAGCACTCTATCATTTGCTTTTACCTGCATTGTATTTTGCCAGGCATCAAGATAAGCTTGGATGAATTTGAGTGGGGAAGATAAGTTAGATGGGTTGCAAGAACACATCAAATCAGAAGCAAACATAGAAACTCAGCCAAAAGAAAGCAAGAGTTAAATTACCTCTGGGTCTTCTACAGAGGGTCCGTTTCTCCAGTGTTCTGCAACTCGGTCCCAGTTATCCAACTTCTTGTTTCTTGGTCTCTTAGTTTAAATTCTCAGAAGACAAAATCTAATTGGTTCTATACCTCTAAAGAATGGTTATTTCTGGGTCAGGCAAAAACTCCAGAAAAATAAATTGATCTAAGTAGGTAAGCATTAAATATACAACCATTTAAGTAGTAGGTAGGGAATGTGGGTACTGCACCCACAATTTTTTGCGAAATGTATAATGATGTATGCACTCACACTGTACCAAACGATTGTGACGGCGGTATTTCAGGCTCAAGGACCGTCTCCAGCACTGGATCATTTGGAACATGTGAAAGAAATGTGAGTGTAAAGTGAAAAATTCAAAAGGTTTCCTTTATATCAAGAAACACGCTAATGTAAGCAATCATTTTTGTGAAAATTCACAATTTACAAGTATTTGCTCAACACTAATCTTGGTTTTCCTCTTTAGATTTACTTACATAAAATCCCTGATTGATTCCCACTATGGCTACACAGACCACCTACTGTGTACATCAAAGCTGGAGGATCAATTGTATATTAAAATAAAAAATTTCTATTAATCCATCTTTAATCAGCTCTAATATATTAACATATCTTCTTCTTACCTGTCTCCGTAACTTCCTCTACTGTTTCTGAGGCTTAGTATTCAAACCCTTTTTTAGGGCAAATTAATTTTCTTATTCTGCTTAAGGTTACTTCTGCTCTCATTTGGCAACACAGTTTTACAATGTTTATCTTCCCAAATCTGGAACCCATAGTCCATGCTGGCCTCATCCTGACTCTGTTACGTTTTGTTTATATTTCTCTACTTTTCATTATACTTTTAATGAAATTTCAGGAAGCCAGAAGGGCAAGTTCATGTCTTAGGTGGAATGTCTTTGAACATAAGCTTCCATAAAGATTTGTGAAATTCAATTATCATCTAAGAGAATCAGACCTATGAAGTGTTTTTATATGAAAATATGTAGATCATATAAAGCAGTGGATTACAACATTAAAGAATGTGTTTTAATAATGTTTAATTTTTATTTTAAAATTGTATATTTCAGTTTACTTTTATAATGCTACAGCTTTTCAAAATAAATGCAGCAATATGATGTCAAATCAACATAAGGGAAAATGTCCTACTTTATTATTCTTTTTTTGACCAATTAAAATATTTCATACATTTTATCTCAGAAATCCCTGATTAATCCACCAGAAACTTTGTCCTTTAATCAATGGTATTCTGGCTCCCAATTTTTGCAATCAGCTGAGGTGGAGGGAAGTAATAATGGAAGCAAATATTTGAAATGAAACGTCAGACAGAAATATCTTTATTCCAAAATATTCTAATAAGCCTTGTTGATGAAAATAAGGCCAAATGTAAATATAAAGAAGGAGGCATTTTGGCAAAGGAATTTAGAAACTCACCAGTTTAGCTTTGATTAAACTCAGAGCCTTTCTGAAAAAGCCCACTAGTGATATATTTTGCAGATGTTTATTGTAGAATATTGACTTCATGATCTATAATGTTTCAAGTAAAAATAGGTACATACATACATTATAATATCTAAGTATTTTAAAAACACCTAACACTCCAGAATTCACTATTATGAAATAAGAGGATGGGACAACCTACTAGAGAGGCTAATATGTACTCCCAAATTCAAAAATGCAGGAATCATGCACATGTAGGTTTTCCTGAGTGTACTATTTTGTAGATACAGAGTGCTTCCAGTACCAACATCTATTTCACAATAGTTTAGAATTTTAAAAGCATACGAGTAGATATTTGAAGATTTATCTGCTCTTGTCTGAATGCATACTGGATGTAGCTTTTAGTTTTCATTCAATCTCTTTAACCTGTTCTTGTTCACTGAAAGTCTACCATCATGTTCTGCTTTGAGAAGAGAGGTTTTTATGTATTGCATGGCAAGTTATTTATTCAGTCCTTCCAAATAATAAAATACCATTAAATAAAACATTAAATATAGAAAGACAAAGAACTGTTATTCCAAAACTATTCTGCAACTACCACCACTCTATTCCTCGATCTTCTTTTTCAATATCCATATCTAACAACCTCTGTATTATTTCACAGATTATTTTACTTGTCGTTATATAACATATCAACTCCTTTTTCATTTCCCTTTTCATTTCCCCTTTGGCAAGTAAAAAGAAAAACTAATATTGCAGTATAATAGATTTTTAAATTAACACTTGAATTTCCAGAGTTTCCATCTTTTATCCAAACACACAAACACACACACACACACACACATACACACACACATACACACACACACAGAGTCAGACACAAAGAAAAATAATTAAAGAGGAGAGGAAAACTAATTAAAGGTGTAGGCTTCTAAAAGTGAAAAGCTTCTATGTTTTGAGTGTACACATAGATAAAGACAATTCAAAATTAATCTCCTACAAGAAGCAAAGAATAAAAAGTCTACAAAGAATTAGGGGTTAGGAGCCATACAGAAATATGGAGGTGCCAAACAGACATCCTGTTTTTCAATAGCAGTTAAGAAAAGAAGTTGAAAGAAGAAAAAGGGAGCTCCAAACTCCAAACTAAATGAATCAGAAAATTCACAAGAGAAAAGGCAGAGTCCCATAAAAAAATAAAGCCACCTGCCCATTGGTATCTGATGTATTATATTCACATTTTAACCATGACTGAAACATGAACTCTCCATATAAGAAGACATTCTGACATGGGAATGTAGGAAATGGAGGGAAATACAAAAGTGCTAGAAATGCAACTGGACAAAAACTTACCCAATGCATTTTCCAAACTCAATTCCAAAATAGTTGGAGAAAACCAATATTGAAAAAGGTAGCAGCAATAAATAAAAATAAATAAATAAATATCAATAATAGAAAATTTATTATAAATTAAATTAAAGTAATAAATTATGATAGGGAATTTCAGAAAGTATGTATTCAGCATCTGAAAATAAATAAAAATTACTCATTAAAAAGGGAGTTATACAAACAGAAATGTGTCAAAAGTAGAATGACAGTGAAATATAAATGTTCTAAAATCATATAGGATCAAAATAGTTTTAAAAGTTTTTAAGGAGTAAAATATTATTTGCTAAAATTCAAGAGTTTACATAGAAAGCAAAAATGGCTGTGAAAAATATTTAAAATATATAAAATAATTATTGAATAGTTCAGTAAAAGGTGTCAGATAAATTGTAAAAGCTTAATTTTTGAATTTTAGAAAATAATATGTGTAATTATAATGGCTGATAACTTTTTTTAGAATTAAATTTCTCATATTAAAAATGAAACTAAAAACCAGACAAGATTTAAAACAAATCTCCCTATATGCATCAAAGTCAGGTTAAGAACATCAAACTTACATAGGCTACCTAGACATAAAAATAGATTATTAGAACATCAAAAAGCAAAAATTGGTAGCATGCCAAAAACCAGGAATTTCCAGACAAAATAAAATTTAAAATTTAAAAATGAAAACATATATATATATATATATATATATATATATATATATATATATATCTTAAGAATAAAAATATGGGTAAAAATTAAAACTTTCAGCAAGTGTTCCTTATATCAATCATTATTATATTCCATACATCAACTTGAACAAATGAACTGTGTATCAATCCTCTATGACCTCAATAATGCCATGTGTCACTCAGTGTCAACATTTGATGGCTTGACAATGAATATTTATATTTACTTGGGCTCAGCTGGACAGTTCTTGTTTAGTTGGCTCACCATAAATATGAAGCTTGGCTAACGGTCATCTGGAGTTGTTGGAGTGGCACATGGCCATCAGACTTTCATCTTCTAACAAGCTGGCATTCTGGTTATGGCATAGGAGCAAGAACAAGCAGAAATGAATATGTTAAAAATTTTAATGCCTCTTTTTATCTCATCTTTGATAATGTCACTTTTAAAAATATCACTTTTCAAAAATTACTTAGACCAACAAAATAAAGAACTATAAGTCAAAAGCTAAAAGGTAAGTTTGAAAGTATGCTTTGTAGAAAACACCAAAAGTATTGCCCAAGGACTTTTGCTAAAGAGCTTAATTAGGTGTGTGACTCAGGAACCATTCAAAGTCGTTTATAAAGCCATTCTGGAATCAAGGGATGATGAAATAGACAGTAATTTTGTAAGGAAGGAAACTGAAATTGCACAGAAAAAGACACAGATACAATCAGGAAGGTGATTTGGGGCCATTAATGAATAACAATATTCAGTAATTAGATAAACATATTCATGAACTTGCACATTTCTTATGATACTAAACTTTTAATGCCATTTCGATTAAGACATCAAAATTATATTTTATCAATTTTAAAAAACATCCAATTCCTACAAAAATATAAAGCACCAAAAATATAATCAAATAAGTTTAAAAAACAGTAACTTGGGGAGGGGTCAGTTTATCAAATTTTCAGATTTATTTTAAGGTGTGGTTTTGATATTTCCTTAAACAATCACTTGAGTTGAAAAACTGGAAAACCTTCTAACAAACCAAATACATATAGAAATGAAATACATGAGAGAAATATCACTGCAAATTAGTTCATGACTGGTAAACTCGTCAATAAATGGTTCTGGGTCAACTACAAATTTATACATATGCCAATGAATAAAGTAGGGCCCTATTTCAAATCATACTCCAAAAAAATACAAATAGAAATACAATACGGAAAGTTAAATTAAAAGACAATTTTAGGATGTCACAGTTGAATATATTTATATTCTGATAGTAAAAAAATTACTTAGACAAAAAAAAAGACCTATAAGTCAAAAAATAAAAGGTAAGTTTGAAAGCATGCTTTGTTGAAAAACACCAAAAGTATTGCTGGATGACTTTTGCTAATGAGTTTAGTTAGGTGTGTGACTCATGAATCCACTCAGCAGACATCAAGATCAGAGTTGCAGTTATCCAGAAAGGATCTGTGCAGCACCCCCTTGCCAGTGGCTTTAAACTCCCTGAATTGCACAGGATCTGGACGGAGTCTAAAGAATGTGTACCAACAGAATCATTGCCAGCCTAGGCCAAAAGGGATAGAGAATGGAATGAATGAAGACAGGACTCAGCAAAATCTAAAGGTGAACACTTGGGCCGATTGCAAATCCTTGAACTAAGAGGGCAGGGCTGCCACCTCAGTTGAGTCCAGAGGACAGTGAGCTTGTTCCTGGTCAAAGCAGTCCAAATATTTCTGACTGGCACTTTGATAACAAACAGTGAAAAGATAGACCATTCTTCTAGTTTTAGGGAGAAGGTCCAGAGGAAATCGACCGTGATTAAGATTTAAACTTTATTCTTAATGATAGCAAGCTTTGTTCCTTCCAGAAAATACTTTTATGCTATGATACAATCAAATAAAATTTATTTTCCTTAAAAAAAGATGATAATATGAGAAATGAATTTGATCTGTTGCACAGAGAAAATATGAATCAAAAGTCAAAATTAATAGTTATCTTTTTTAGTTTTCACAGTTTCATTTTCTAAAATAAAATTCTTCCCATTGTAATGAGAAAATGTTTCGGGGCGATATGTTTATTATACTATGTAATATTATATTATTATATATTAAGTTTTTTGTGTGTCAGGTCCATTAGTGTATTAGAGTAGAAAAAGCAATGACCTTATACAAAAGACCTAATTTCTGGAATTATTGCTGCCTCTTAATACTTGGACCTGGGACAAGCTACTTAACCTCTCTAAGGCTATTTCCTGCCCTACATACTTCACAATGTAGGTGTAAGAATCAAATGTAGGTTATTTGTGAGGGTTGTCCAAATCTCAGAGTACATGTCAGGAATCATTTTCACAAAAACAGTTTTAACACAATATATGCAAGTCATACACACTTTTAATTAGACATTTTAAAGGTTTTTAACTATCAACTGTTTATAAAACACACATAAACACACACACACACACGCACATATATCTACAAAAAGCAGCATATTTATGTAGTATCTTTTAAAATATATAATAGGCTGGATATGTATAAGTGATGTTGTATATTATAGTGAGTTTCAAAAATTATTTTAAATTAACAAATAACATATTTGGTGAAAAGAATGAGACCAATAAATGCTGAGGTCTTTTGAATTAAATTTCTAGTTTAAGGGGCTTTCTTTAGAATTTATTAACATTTGAGAATTTTTTTGTCATGGTATTTATTTCTTTTAATTTGGTCTGGTTTAATTATAAAGAAAAAATAGTCAATAATTTGACTTTTTGGAACAGTAAAATCCCAAACCCATGCACCAGATGAAAAACAGGACTCCATACCTGTAACCAACATAGTTTTGAAACTCCATTTTTCAAAAGCTCCCAAAGTTTCATAGGAAGAAGAGGACAGAGAGATATGGGATCCCTCTGGTAATTACTGAGAATTATGAGATCTCAGTGCACACAGACATGTTGCTGCCCTCATATGGCTCAGGAATTTATGTTGAGAATGTGACTTTTTTCATAGTTTCCCCATAAATTCTGAGAAAGAAAATAGATAAAATCTACAAAAAATGTAAAATCTGAAAGCTCAAACTAATTCATCTTTTATATAATATGCTACCATAGGGAGTTCTTCAAGCATAGTAAGAGCTCATTAAATGCTCACTCAATGTTACATAATCAGTTATATATAGAAATCACTGTAACAGAAGTAGCAAAATATATACCAAATTAAGATTTTCTTATTAAATATTTCTCACTTAAGTTTATTTTAGCAGGATACATTTTATATGAGACCAGACATGTGTTACTCAAGTTTCCATTTGATGTCAGTCTAGTTGCAAGTAACTAACTAGGAAATATAAGATTATTTTAGTTTTTCTTATAGTTTCTAAAGTCATGTCTAGGTCTGATTAAAATTTCTTATAACATATTAACATTTTAGAAACTATCCATACCACAGTCTCTGAATTGTGGATTGCCTGTCCTTACATAATCTTGACCACTTGAACCCACATATATAATGAACAGTTCTGAGATGCATCTCGTGGGATTTATATTGGAAATATCTGGTGGGCCTGACCAGTGGCATTTATGGTGGCTTTCCCTAACTGAGCTCTCTGGAGAGCTGTCACCACCATAAATGACCCCTGACTCCATGTGCAGCTAGCTCACAGTTATCTCTGAAGAGAGCTACAGTCAGGGGCTTAGGGCACTCTGATAGGTCATGTTCTCTGTATATTTAAATTCCTAGGCAATCCCCAGGTGTCTTTATTGGAGTCCTTGGTCACATGCATTCCTCAGGCACCTGTACTGAGACCTCTTTAAAGGAGAACAGGGGAACACTTGAAGACACTTTTCTTGCTTGGATTTAATACCCCATACTTTTCCACCGCTAGCCCTCTTCCTTCACATCCTACCCTTTTATTTGGGGGAGGGGGCTCCTTGCACAATGAGGCCACCCTCACTTCTGTTTGATCCAGACCCCTGTCTTCCCATGAGGGAAAATACAGCAAGGAGAGTTGGTGCTTGCTCTAGGTTTAGACTCTTGATTATAAAATCACAGTAAATGATTCAAGGCTTGACTCATTTTTGGCTGGTTACTTTAATTTGTACTCCAGCCACTGGCAGCTTAGCTCTCTCTTGCAGCTCAGCTGGGCTCCTAACAAAAGGGATCACATCAAATATTTAGTAGGATTTAGGAAAACATCCAGGAGAGAAATGCTTACTAATGTAGAATTCAAGGCCTCTTCTGGACCTGGAAGGAAAATTACCAAAACCCAAGACAGCAGCCATAAGTGGAGCAGGGTCTTTGGCAAGAGTTGTCACTCCTCTTCGAGAACCACCATGGAAAGTGTTGGACAATAAATGTCCCACCCTGACTACCCTGCATCCTCTAGATCCCATGCTAGCATCTCCCAATAAGTATACATGAACAGAAGTGAAAAGGAAAATCCATTATCTCAGCCATCCAGGATGGAAAGCAGAGGGAATGGTGGAAATTTTATCTACAGGAGCAACAGAAAATATCCAGTAGGTATTTAACTTCAAAGATCTCTGCTGAGGCACATAAAATATAAAAACAACTTAGTGTCAACTCACTTTCAGACTTTGTTTCTTACAGTCTAATGAAAGTAACATCTTTCTAACCCCAAACGTCAGTATTGCTAATTTCCTTGTGAGCATCTTTTGTTCAACTGTTCAGAATGTTCTCCACTCAATTCAGATTAGAGATAATCCTGTTTTCACTGCTAGCCACCGTGCATTTTTCAAAACCCACTCTCTTTGGGAAACCTTTTCCGATTGTGCCAGATAACATTAATTCCTTTGTACCATATATTTGCAAAACATGCAGTGGCATTTTAAGTCCCATGGCTTGCACATGTTGTCTCCTCTGTCTGGAAGTCCTTCTTCACCTCACGTGACTATGGAATACCTTGTTACTTTCAACCAAAGTGTCATTTCATTTTAAAGACTTCTCTTTCCAAGCTAGTAAAAAGGATGACTCCTGCTCATATTTGTCAGAGTTTAAATATGAAAACTGCCACAGTTAGAGATATTCTAAGCAGGAAGACATTTCATACAAAAAGTGGGGGATCAAAAACTGACAGCCAAAATTTAGCCGCCAAGTTCACTGCGAGTTTTCAGAGTCAGAAAGTCTCAGGAGCCATACAAAACTGGTCATGGTGGTTGGCACCTACTGCCTTGAGAACACCTCAGAGTGCTGCTCAGTGGCAGAGGGCAAGTCACCTTCCTGCAAAAGGAAGCCTGCAGAAGACACTTCCTAGGTTGTCGGAAGAGGGGAAGGAGAATTACCAAAGGCCTCTGTTGAAATCTGTGTAAACTTCAATCAGTTTTGTGGATTTTTAAAAATTCATATTATTCCAATGTACCAAAGAACCTTACCTTCTTTTTCACTTTTGTTTTTCAGATAATTTTTATTAATATTAAATAAACTATTAGCACAAAGTGACCCCGCTGTGTGCAAATTTCACAGATTAGCACAGCCTTTATTCAGCAGTGGAGTGATGCATCTGGTACACCCACTTTCCTGATGGAAAATGAGCCACTGGCCGAAGGGTCCACTGGCTAGCAGGGGAGTCTGTGTTTTTATGTGCTACACTGAGAGGTGACTTAATTATTGATAGAGTGTGTCCGTTTGGGCCCTCAGGAAGCACATTTGTGAGAATTTGACATTTGTTTTTACTGGCCAATGTTTTTATTTGGGAAAGAATGGAGGAGGATATGGGGTCAGTGTTCAGTGCTTATCTCTTTGCCTTCAGGGTCCCATTGCACTGTCACTGAGAAAGGATTTATTTGGGGACTGCTTAATGCTTTGGCTTCCTCCCAGAGATTGCCATGTTAGGCTGCATAGATATCTCCTTCCCAGGGATCGTCTTGCCACTGGATGATGTTGTCTTCTTTCCAAGGGATTGTCCTGTCACTCGGAAAGAATGTATTAGAAAAGGATCAATGTTACCAATGTGATGCCTTCTCCCTACTCCCTCTTCCCAGGCCACACTATTTTGGGGTTTGTCATTTTCCATATCTTGCATAAGCAAATGTTGAATTTTAATTTGTCCTCTGTAGATATAACCTCACTTTCACTTTCAATTAAAGAAATTATGTACACTTAACATATACTGGATTTACTGACAATTATCTATTCTTGTAATTAACTTTTAATCTCTGTAAAAAAAATTAAAAAGGAAATATATACCGATTCTTTTAGATTTTCTCTTGATCACCTACAATTCTGCTTAGGGGTCCAGCCTGAGCTCAATCTTCAAAGGAATCACCACCACATTTCAAAATTGTTGTTTTAGGACCACCATGGCAGTGTTTTGAAATTCGTCTAGCTTGAATCTTCATCTTCTATGTCAGAATGAAATTTAAAATAGGGAGATACTTCTTCAAATAGTACTAATTTTTTTAAAAATAGAGTTATAATTTAGACAAAGTCCTAAAATCAGCACTGGGAAAATGACAGGCAATTTTTATTGCTCCCTAAACAATTAGATTGAAATAAATAAATTTTAATTTTGGCTTAGACTAAGCTGGTACGTTTCATTTTGTGACTTATGGTGCTGTAAATCTTTAAAATAAAGCAACTTCCAAATTTCTAGAAAGACATTTTCTTTTATATACTGCTAAATTTTGTTAATACTATGATTGAGATACATGTACCCAGCTAAATATATTTTCCTATCCATCATGCAGCTTAATTTTATAGTTGCATGAAAACTAAAATGCTTCTTTGTTTTTATTACTAGTGTAATAATTCAATTTTCTTTCTTTAAAAAGTACAATGCATCCTTTCTATATTGTTTAATAACTCAATTGACCTTGCAAATCTCTTCTTTCCAAAAATGAAATATTTTTACGTATGCTTTGTGAAAATGGATATTCTTCATTTGAAAAACTGATCACAAAAGTGCATTAATGCAATAACAAATCTGACCTGATTTTTAGAAATATGGGATGCTTCTGAATAAATGTCCCAAGAAATGGGAGTCAATTGAACATGCTCACCTTCTTGGCAAGCATTTTAATAATACAATTTTCTCCTTTTCTCCATTCAAACCTCTACTTCTCCTGCGATTAAATTATACTTCTGGCTCACTGAAGTGTTTATGAATCAGCATTACTTTAAGTGAATCTATCTTCACTAGCGTTACCTTTAAATATAGAGAGTTTCAGTGGGTAGAAAAATAATAGGAGAATGTGAATCAGGAGTTTCAAATATAAATGATTATTCCCATCCTTTTTACAATGTGCTGCTTTGCCTCTCAAGTCCTTGATGGCTTCATGAGTGATAAAGTAGTCGTGTATCTAAGTGTACTAGTCCAGAATAAATGTTGAATTTATTTAAGATTTCTAAATACATAATGGATAAGGACAGAACAAGTAATTCTTAGCATTTGAGAATTCAAGTGTAGAATAACCAGCTTTTATTCCCCTGAAAAGAGAATATACAGTTCTAAAGAAAAAATATTCCTTTAAAGAATTTTATCATAGTAAGGTTTAAATAAAAACTGGAAATTCATATGTGTTAATACAACAATGCATACCTATATTTAGTTTTTAACTTTCAGATTATTAATATTTAATTAGAATCATGCATGTAAGTGTTTCATTTCAACTTATGGGTAGTAACAATTGAATTTTTCACTAGTCTTAACAGAATACTCATGAGCCATGGTTAAGGTGACTATAGTTAATAATAGTATTTCATATATTTCAAAAAAGCCAAGAGACTAAATGTCAAATATCTCACTACAAAAATAATAAGGAGTGCAGTAGATATCATAATTATCCTGATTTACTCATGACATATTGTACACATATAAGAAAACATCACCTTGTACCCCATGAGTGTACACAATTATGTTTATCAACTAAAAAAATTCATTATGAGAAAGGTTTTGTCTTCCTAAAACTCCAACTTGCTGTAAATTATGTTCTCCCTTACTTGATGTTCTAGTTAATTACTTTTCTGTAGGTTATATAAATATGAGTGTACCAAAAAAAAAATGAAATTGTATCTTTATTCTACCTACTTGCAAGAAAGTTTCTTTTAAAATACTTTTGAGTTGTTATAAGGGTTAGAAAAATTGAATATTCTTTTATATATTGATTAAATTAATTTGACTGTTTCCAAGAGCATTTATAGAAGCAAATTTTGCATATTGTATTGGAATATCACACTCACAGTTGTACTGGCAAGTAGGCCAAATGGAATATAACATCTCTTTCAAGTCAGTGTCAGGAATGAGTTTAAGGAACACATTGGAAATAATCATAATTCCCAGATATAATGACATAATATCTGTCATTAATTGTATCATTTATTTTTATTATACTTTCTTTCATTTTTTCCATCTTCTTTTCCTGTAATCTTCTGTGGAATTTTGACCTAGTGTCACAAAATCACAAATTATTACTATTTTAAACCTTTATGTAATTAAATATACTGATATATTTTACTGACACATGTTTTCACCATTTATTCATACATTTTACATTTTCCCTAGGAGTTTTCTTTTTTTCTTACTAAATATCTTTTAATCAATTTACAATAAAAAAATTTTATTGACTATACTATTTTTATGTTCAGATATAAATTTAATATCTTTTTCTTAAGACAGTATATGTGTCAATAAAACTTAAAGAGAAAATAATATTTGCTCAGCAAATTGAATATTTTGCTGAACTAAATTTTTGTTGATGAGACATTTTTTCTTAATTCAATTTGTATTCCACATTAGTTATTGTGCTTTGAAAATATTTCTTTGTGAACTGAGATTTTATTATGAATAGTTGGGATATAGAATCATCTTATCTTGCCTGTTTAATGTCTGTTTGCACTTTTAACCTGAGGACTCACTTTTCTCCATATCTGATTATCCCTTTACCCTCCTCTGGATCTTTCCCTTCATAACTCCTGCACATACATAGACACTATCCTTCCTTCCTTCCCACTTTTCTTTCTTTCCTATCTCTTCGTTCTCCCTTTCTTATTTTTCTTTCTTTGTAAATTCTGGCTGAATACATCATTTTTATATCAGGTGTTTCAACTGTCTTCAGTGGAATGCCAATTATACATACATACATATTGAGTCTTTTTTTCCTATTTTTAACAAAAAATATTTTTTTTTATTTCCAAGATACATCAAGTTAGTATTTGATTTATGCAGGTGAATATACATAATGTAGGTGCATACTGTCTCACATAATACTATTAGTAGCTTAGAGCATATCATATAACTTAAGAAATAGTACATTACCAAATATTATCAAAACTCACCTGGATTCCACTCAAAACATCATTACATTCTTTTCAGAAATGAATAACCTTCTGAATTTTGTGTCTATGGTTTTATTTATCTTATTTGTAGCTTGTGTGTATCACAGATTGTAATGAAACTTAGTATTAAATATTGTATTGTTTCCTTTTAAAATAGATATTGCCTCTAAGCCTACTATTATGTTTTGAAGATACTCCAATACTGGGGTGTATGTGGTTTTAATTATTATTTTTTTACCATTATATTTTCAATAAACATGGGTAAGCTGCTACTAAACTCATATCAGGCATCTGCATGTAATATAAAGTGGAAAAGACAAAATGAAGACCTAGCAAAGAGAGAACACATTTGATTGCAGGTTCGGTTTGACACACCTTTACAAATTAAAGGGGAGAACAATAACTACACACACACAAAAAAAAAAAAAAATGTTGAGTGCATTTAGTTAACAATAGAGACTCTCTTGCTTATTTGCATTTTAATCAGGGATCCAAGGTTAAAGAAAAGAAAAAATGAAGGAAATTCTGTCATTTGCATCTAGGAACCTGTAGGTCATTATGTTAAGTGAAATAAGCCAAGCACAGAAAAACAAATGCCACATAATGTCATTAATATTTGGAATATTAAATACTAAAAATTTGATATCATGAAAATATAGAATAGAATGGTAGCTGCCAGAGGCTAGATGGGTTGCAGACAATTTTGGGGAGATGTTTGTCAAAGGATAAAGCACCTTTTTGATTTCTAAAAATTTGATACCATGGAATATCAAATTGTATTGTTTCCATGGAAATATAGAATAGAATGATAGTTGCCAGAGGCTAGGTTGGTTGCAGGCAATTTTGGGGAGATGTTTGTCAAAGGATAAAGCAACTTTTGATTAGCTACATAGGTAAAATAAAATCAAGAGAGCTATTGTATAGCAAGGTACAATAATTAGTACTATGTTATATTCTTTAAAAAATGCTGAGAGTAGGTGTGAAATGTTCATCATAACAATGATAACTATGTGAGGACATGAGTACATTAAATAGCCAAATTAAACCCTTCTGAAATTTATATATATTTTAAATTGTGTTATACACAATAAACACACTTTTATTTGTCAATTTTCTTAAATGGATAAATGTGAAAAATGGCACTTCAATAAGCCATTTGGCTAATCTTTAATGGGATAAATTAACTTTGTAGTTTAATGCAAAAAAAGTATTTATTTGTTCTCCTTTGTATAGTCATTTTAAATTCCTTTCAATTTTTGTTTTCATGAACAAGTTCACATTGGAAATTCCCATGCCTGCTCTTTATAGCATAGGGACAAAATTCTCTCTGGAGTTTTTTACTTGTTAGGCACATATTCAACTTTAAAATATTACACTACATTCCTTTTCAATGTTATTATATTATTGTGTATTCCAAACAAAGTATTTAGCTTATAAGATTTTTAAAATTTATATCAATTAATTAGATGTGCAATTATTCCTCAGTGTTATTTTTGGATTTCCCTAATAGCTAATAAAATTAGTCATTTACCTTTTTTTTTTTTTTTTTGAGAGAGAGAGAGAGAGGAGAGAGAGAGAAAGAGAGAATTTTTTAATATTTATTTTTCAGTTTTCGGTGGACACAACATCTTTATTTTTTATTTTTTATGTGATGCTGAGGATCCAACCCAGTGCCCCGCACATGCCAGGCGAGCGTGTTACTGCTTGAGCCACATCCCCAGCCCCTTTAATTATTTTTCAATATTTGTTGTCTTCTGGGAATTCTGGGTATGTTTTTACTACTTTAAATTGCTGATAATTTTTATTTTTTATTTCCAATTTTACTATTTTACTAGCTTATTCTGTTGGTGGTTTATCATGCTTTTTTATAAGTATATCATTTTAATGTAGTGAAAGAAAACTATCTTGTCCTGCATGGTTAAATACTCTCTGCATCTTGCACTCTGGAAAGCAGTATGGAGATTCTTTCTGCTCTCTCATTACTCAGCATACATTAAAAATGATTTTTAAAAATATAGAAGCTACTCTAACACCTGGAAATTAAATAACATCCTATTTAATGGTCTATGGATAATAGAAGAAATCAGGGATGAAATTAAAAAATATACTTACACATAAATGAGAATTCTGACATAACTTATCAAAATTTCTGGGACACTATTAAGGCATTTCTAATAGGAAAATACATTGCACTGTGCTCATTTGTTAAAAGAACAGAAAGTCATCAAATAAATAACCTAACATTACATCTCAAAACCTTAGGAAAAAAACAATCAACACTCAAAGCAGTAGAAGGCAGGAAATAATTAAAATAGGAGCTGAAATCAATGAAATTGAGACAAAAAAAAAGAATTCAAAAAAATAGATAAAACAAAAAGTTGATTCTTTGAAAAAGTGAATAAAATTCACAAACCATTAGCCAAGCTAATGAAGAAAAAAGAAAGAGAAAACTCAAATCACTAAAATTCATGATTAAATAGAAAAGATCAAAGGTTTAATGTTTTCTCTGTCATTTGGAAACTAATCCATCAAAAGAAGAAAGGAAAAGAGAAAGAAAAAAGTGGGTGAAAATTCCATGAAAATAGAAGAAAATTTGTGAAGGAGATGAAGGAGATTGAGTAGAAGGAGGGAGAGACAGGATAAGGGAAAAACAGTGAAATCAATCTGACCTAACTTTCCTATGTGCATATATGGATATACCACAGTGAATCTCACCATTATGTATATGCACAAGACACTAATTAACAATTTTTTAAAAAATGAGGTAATAGCAAAAATATCAGGATTGAAGAATGAAGGAAACAAGGATGTACTGGGGACTGGATTAGAAAAAATTATGTTCCATACTTTTAGAATCATGTGAAAATGAATCCTTATATATATAACTAAATAGAACAATTTTTTAAAAATCTGAGGAAAAAAACCCACATTTTTAACTTTCTTTGGAAATTGTGTTTCCATATGCACTCTTAAAAAATGTTCAGAGTTTACCTTTGAAATTTGGACTTCGATTTATTTGGGGTTGATATTATATCTTGTGACCTATGGATGTAACTTCAGACTTGTTTCTTCTTTTATTTGAAATTGACATCAATTTTCTCCTAGCCTTCAATGAAGACCAAGATCTCCCTACACTATTCTTCAGTCTGATGTAAGATTTTTGTAACATGCAGATCTATTGCTGTGGTCTCGGCTGTTTCACTTGCCAGTCTGCTCATTTGTTTGCCAATTCTACAGTCTTATTTATTCAGCTGTAATTTTAATATGATGATTCTCTCCAGCTCATTTTTCTTTTAAAATTTTTTTTGAATATTCTATTTATTTACTTCTTTGTACAAATTCAGTTGGTCATGTTTTCCTGAAAGACTTCTAGAATTTTTATTTCACTTGCATCAAATCTATTCATTAATTTTCAAAGAATTAACATCTTTTATTGTAGTGAAACCTCCCATCTGTGCTCTTTTTTAAAACATTTTAATTAGGTTTAATTACATTTTATACTGATTGATTTCCTCCTGAAGTGTGTGTGTGTGTGTATTTGTGTGTGTGTGTGTGTGTATACACACACACACACACACACACACACACACCATGTAGACCATGTAGGTATCTAGAATTTGTCTCCAAGTCTCGGTGGTATCTGTAGTCACATAGGATGTCACCGAAGGAATCAGGTCACTTGGTGTGTACCTTTGGGGTATATATTTTGTTCCTGGTGAGCAGTGCTCTCTCTCTCTGCTTAGTGATTGCCATGTCTTAAGCTGCTTTTCTCTGCCATGCCCTTTAGCCGTGATGCTCTGCCTTATCTCAGGTCCAGAGTTATGGAGTCAGCCTAGCATGGACTGAACCTCTGAAACCCTGAGCCAAAATAAGCGATTCCTCCAGTGTGTTGCTCTGCTCAAGTCTTTTGGTCACAGCAATGAAAGACTGATTAAAACATTCATATGTTCTTTTATATAAGGATCATCTCTATGAGATGCAGTTATGATTCTTATTGTGTGGGCTACCTTATACAGAGCTCTATAAACTTTGGGGATTTTGCCTTCTGAGATGCAGTGTGTTGTTTTATCCTCTTCAATGCCTTTTCTTTTCCTTTTATTTATTTAAATCTGTTTGAAATATTGAAAATAATTAACTATTCAGAAAAAAAAAAACAATTA
This sequence comes from Urocitellus parryii, assembly GCF_045843805.1. Taxonomy (NCBI): domain Eukaryota; kingdom Metazoa; phylum Chordata; class Mammalia; order Rodentia; family Sciuridae; genus Urocitellus; species Urocitellus parryii. The sequence continues at coordinate 126,384,155 of NC_135539.1, read as the reverse complement.
TTGTTTTCTTGTATACCAGGAACTGCACAAACTCTGGGAATGATGCGGTGACCAGAAATAGATCCTCCTCTAAAATATACACAATATACTCCGTAAGAAAGGAAGGATGAGACAGAGAGAATCCCATGGATGGACATGAAGTTAATTCTTAGATAAACAGTCTGAAGGAAGAAACAGTTTTAAAAAGACATAATTTAGAAGACCAAAGTTATCTGTTCTCCTCAGCTTTATACCCAGATAGCTTAGTAAAAATTCCTCCCAGACTTTGCCAGTATTTTTGAATTAAAAGTTGTTTTGGGTTGTGAGTCTTCATCTTGTCAGTGTTTCCACAGATATTTCATCAAGAAGGCTAAAAAGACTATACCACAGGTTGTGCGATCTGCTGCTTAACTCCAGAAATCTCAAATTATTTATTAACTAAAGAAAAAGACATTCAGTACTTACATGTACCTAGGCTGCCTGGTTAATGTGAATTAAGGACTTTTTCATTTGCATGGGTGCTAACGAAAATTGTGATCTCCCACTCAATGTATAAACTCTCTAAGGGATTGTGCTAAAATAATGATAATAACAATAATTTTTGTGAGAATGATGTTGCATTTATTATTAGTTTTTGTTAATCAGGCACTTTTTTTCCCTCTTAGCTTACTTAATTTAAACCACTGTATAACACTCTCCAATAAGTTAAGACAAGATTTGAAGCAACACTGATGTTTGTGAATCTGTGGTCATGTTGTGTTTCCTTTTTAATGAACATTCAAAAATCATGCCATATTTAATCATAATATATATTACTAAAGAATGCCATGGTTTTTGCAGGGAGATAACTTGTGTTTGAAGTACTCTGCTTGAAAACCACACATCTAGATGACTCTTTAATGGGGAAAGTAGGGAGGAAGAAGGAGAAAAAAGAAGAATGTTTACCTATGGAGCTGCCGGTAGAAACGTGTGCAGAAAATGCAGGGAAGGCATAAGTAATGAAAGAACAGCTAATGATTAGATATTGGTGAAAAAGCCATCTGAGTTCATGTTGGCTGTTTTCAGTGCTGTGCTAGGGATTGAACCCAGGGCCTCATGCATGCTAGGCTAAGCATTGTACCACTGAACTGCATCACCAGGCCTCCATTTTATTTTAATACATTTCTTATATACTTTAGTATCAGAGCTGGATTTTTGTAGCACCCACAGACCTATTGTTTGTCTTTATATTTTACATGTGTGTTTCTGGGTGTGTAAATCCAGTGATTTTTTTTTTCATTACTGATGAAAATTTATATTTCTTTTTGAATTAATTTCACTGCAATATTGTTTTAATGGGACCAGTAGAAATCCTCTAGGCCTGGAAAAGATGTAAAAAAAAAAAAAAAAAAACACTCCAGACTTGGTTAATGCTTATATCAAGAGGAAACAAAAAGTTTCTCCTGAAGTCATCTCCATGATATTGTTTGAAACCGTTCCAAAGACACGTGAAGAAAAAATGATTGATATGGAATGGTTTATAGTGTTTTTAGATAATGAAAAGGGGAGAAAAAAATGTAAGGATTAAAATTTGTAAAATAGAATGAATATTAAATGAGAGTAAGTTTTTAGTATTTTGATTAGCTTATTCTGAGACTATAGAATATTTCCTGAATTGCAGAGGGTGATCAATAAGTAGTGATTGTCCAAATGTTAAAAAGTACTTAAGCATGTAAGAATAGTAAATATTAAAATGTTGGAACAAAAACTTGGAAGAAAAGTGAGAAGAATTTAGTGATTTAACTTTAGACATGAGAAAACAGAGTCAAATTCAAAAGCCAAATGAAAACACGAGATGCAATCTATTCTGGAACACTCCTGGGGACATGAGGAAGGTGTGCACAAACTGGCAGGAGTGGCTTTTTATGTTCTGCTCCTGTCTAACATGGGAATTATGTCAGTGGTTAAGCCATAAAATCCCCGATAGTGAGAAGAGGAGAGAGTTACAGATGTTTAATATACTGATTCAAGTTTTCACCTTTATTTTAATCAAATTCAGGAGGATATTAAAATTCCATCCTAAGTTTTTTTTTTTTCATCAAAACATGCAAATTACCTTTTCAGGTCTTTAACTACACTGAGATATAAGACCTAACAGGTTATGAAATGAAACATAATTATAGGCCAAGGGCATTTTTCTTTGAAAACCTTTATAACATAACACTTTAAAATGTTTTATGACTCTTCTATGTAAGTAGCACCTGAACTTTTTAAAAGCAAAGTACTTTTCTCAAATTATTTTAAAATTTCTAACTTGGTAAAAGTGAAGATAGAACCCTTTGTATGCAAAAGCCATTATTCACATAAACCACTTAGCCTTTGGAACATTATTGTATTCCCCAGTCCACATTCATTTCTGAGTGAGTTTTTCTGTTACTACTCAAGGTGATTAATGGATGAATAATGAATAGAAAGATGATGTATAGATGCACAGATAGAAAAACAAATAAATACAGACAGATATATAAACTTAATTGATGCTGCTTTTTAATGTACAATGGGAACATTTATTTAAAATTATTGTTGTAATTTTTCTGTTTTGCTCACTACTTACTAGATGTTTTCCAAGGTGACCAGGGGCATTCATTTACTACTATAGATGATATGATAAAATGAAGTGAGCTTAAGTATGGAATTAAATATGTAGAAATACAGATTATAGGTAATCATCAGCTTCTTGTGTGTAAAATAAGATTGCTCTTAGTAGAAACGACCTTACTGGCCATGATTTTCCTTTAAAAAAGATATGTTATATATAAACATTTTTTTAAAAAATAATTATATGCACATACACACAAATACATGCACATACAATATATACCCATATATATGTCTATGAAAAGTCTTTCTTTTGTATATCAACAGCTGAGCCTGGATGGTTATTCTAAGATTGTATTTAATTACAAACTACAGTTTATATGCTAAAATTACCTCTCTTATCTTTGACACCAAGGTGCTAGGAGAATATAATAATGAGGGGTAGATATGGCAGATTGTTTTATAAAATATTGATAAGGTACATGGTGTAGTTTGAACATGCCTCCTAACTTTCTCTCTCTGGGATTTTTTTTTAAGAAAAGAGAATTACATAAAGCTGAATACATTACAGTAATATTGAGGGTAGGAAAAAGTATTTTGATCAAATCTCTCGTGAGCATTCTGGATACAGATGGCATCTTGTTCTGCCTTTCCAAACTTCCCAAAACGTTAAACTATAGTCACAGAAATTTGTTCTGGGACCAAAATAATACTAAGAGTTTGAGGGATAACTTTCTTGTCCTACACAAGAGCTTTAGCTCCAGATGATGTGATTGTTAAATTGAAAACTAATGAGCATTTTTGGAGGTCCAGTATAAGAACCACACTCTGTAGCAAAGGTTGATTATAAACAAATATGCAAAGAATCAGAGCTGAGAGTGTTTATAACTGTCAACTCTCGCTCAAGGGCCACCTGGGTGAGGGAATGGATTTCTGTCAGAGGGATGGGCTGGCTGCAAAAGCTATGAAAGTAGAACCACAAAATAGACATCAAAGACCAGAAATATAAGCCAATTACCAGTTAAACTGACCAGAGAGCTAAGGCTTCTAACCAAGATGGAGCCCTGGCTTGCTTTATTTATAGCGGTACAAATCAAAGGGGATTGGTAGGTGTAAAGTTTTAGTGTGGGATGAGTCTTGTCTCCATGCTTGCTTCTTGCAGAAGAACAGAATACTGGTGGGGGTAAGCAGGCTTTGGGGCTTTCAGCAGGTCACTCAAATCTCCCAAGGCTGTAATTGAACTTGAGCGGTGAGGTAGAACAGCACGCCTTGTGAATCAGACATTCTTACACCAGTGGATTGCAACTGGGAGTTACCAAAACCAGGCTTCCCTGCCTAATGGCTCTTGGATAGCTTCCCACAGTCAACATTTATGGTCAGGCTAAATAATCCAGGAAATACTCTAGTAACTTGACTATCTTATCTGTAGACTGTAATAAATAGTGCTACAGAGCAGAAAATGATGTAATGGACATTAACCATTGTACCATTTGGACCAGGGCGGAACCAAAAGAGTTCTTCCTAAGAAGAGAAACAAGAGGATGAGGAGGACAAATAAAAAACTGAGAATTTTCATTTAAATTAGTATGTATGTATGTATGTGTATATATATATATATATATATATATACACACACATATATTATTATAATCTTTAAATGAATTAGCAAAGGTATATTCTGTCAAATAGCAGAGAGAGGTACTGTTGGAGAACATATCACCCAAAGAATAAAAAAATGATAAAACAAATAGCATTAGCCCTGAAGCTTTTAGTTGAACATTAAATTTTACTTAACTACAAATGTATCTTGAGTAAATAAAAATTATAAAATGTCACAGTGTTTTAGTCAGCTTTTTTGTCACTGTGACCAAAAACCGGACAAGAACAATCTTAGAGGAGAAAAAGTTTATTTGGTGCTCACAATTTCAGAGGTCTCAGTCTATAGACAGCCAACTCCATTACTCTAGGCCCAAGATGAGGCAGAACATCATGGTGGAAGGGCATGGAGGAGGAAAGCAGTTCAGAACATGACAACCAGGAAGCAGAAAGAACTGTGCTCACCAGGGACAAAATATATATTCTAAGGCAAGCCCCAGTGAGCTACCTCTTCCAGCCACACTCTACCTGGCTACAATTATCACTCAGTAAAATCATGCAAGTGGATTAATGCATAGATTAGGATAAGATTCTCATAAGAAGCTGGGAAGACCCTACCTAATCATATCATCTCTATTCTTTCTTGCATTATCCTACACATGAGGTTTTGAGAAATATTTCATATTTAAACAATAACACAGATATTCTCACAATACAAAATATAAGAGATGTTTTTCCAATAAGGATAATTCAATTAATTCAAACACCTGTGATATTGACATCCATAATAGGAACTGTCATTTTTTAAAAATTTCAGAATAAGTAGAGATTTTATTTAAGAGGAGCACTCCAAGAAATGATAATATTGCAATATACAGAATGCTCAAAACTTGGAAACAGTAACATAAAATAAGACAGAGAAGAGCTTTCTTTAATAAGTAGAGGTAAAGAGGACTAGCACGAACTTTGTGGGAGAGTGGTGCAAGAGAATGTGTAGAAGTAGATGAATAGAAATGGTATTTTAACAAAAAATATTCACCACAAAAGTCATCTGATTCTTACAATAAGCCATTAAATGAGGATATATGTTATCTTAGTGCTTGCTTAAAAGCTTGGGTAGAAGACAAGCAATTCAGGAACCAGTGGAAAGAAGAAAATTCTTACCGATCATTGGTCAAGCCCAAGCAATAGGTAAGTGATGAACAATTGTGACTGCTTAGATATTGTTCAAACATGGCTGTCTTCATACCACAAAGCCAACTTTAAAGTGCTTCCAATAATCAAACAAGAGATGATTTAAGCAAGAAAAATAATAATGAGTTACAATCATTAAATTGTATGTGCACAAATCCATAAAGACAAAAAAATAATAGCGATTGAATAAGCAAATGGATGAGGGTAAGGAGGAAAGCTCTTCTATGTGGATGAATTCTAACTAATAAATATAGAAAGAATGATGTCAATAAAACTATCACCAGTAGGCAAACAGAATGGAAATATAAGGATAAGAATTACTGATATATAATAAACAAATGTACAATGAAGAACAGAACATTTGCATAGTCTAAAATTAGTTCACATCCATGAAGCTAATTATTCACCATAATGTATAAAATAGTAACTTTTCTGCAAAGAAGCTGGGCAGACACTACCTTAACCAAATTTGGACAGAACACTCATTTTTCATTCTATTTTGTGTTTAAGCCAAATAGGATTAAGTAAATTCTAGTGATATATTTTTATCTTTATTGACTATTTAAATTTATTCATAGAAGTTTTTATTCCTCATTTTTATCTTGCTTTTATATTAAGTATTTTCTCAAAATTTCCCTTCAACATTTTCTCAATATATTATTTTCCTTACTGATATGAATATTTATAAATGGATATGCATTTACATGATGTTATTGATTAGACAGTGTGATCCATGAGATGTGCATGGTGTTTCTCAGAGGCAGACATCTGACCAAATGCCACCAAATTTTCAAGTGACAATGACAATCTATGTCAAAATACTGCTGTACCGACTGCTGTTTCAGGCATCCAGTAACCGTAAGGGAACAGGTGCCAGCAGCTTGTCTTTGAGATAAAGTGATAAGATGCTATGACTAAAGTACTTAATACAAAGATGGAAATTTTATCTTTCACTTATGAAGATATAAAAATCTAGCAATTTTGTCTTTCATAGCATAATGAATTCTTAAAAATTTCATGTTGCTTTGGCACTCATTTTGAATACAAGTTTAAGACTATCATACCAGAAGCAGGACTCAGTTTTTAATTCTGTATCATACTCAAATGGCTCAAGACAATGGCATGAGACAAAATCTCAGTGATACCCTTCCTGCCTAACAAACTGAGCTCCCTGAATCCCCACTTCTTTCTTCAGATAACCTTTTAGGCATTTGCCCATGAAATTAAAGTAACCCACACCTAAATCCAAAGTATAGGTGTCATGCATCATTTCTCTCTCTCTTTATTCCTCAGTCTTCATTTGTGTGACCTTGGGATGGAGTACTACCCTCCCGACTCATTATGAATTATGCACACCTGTCCAGGATCTTTAAATTTACCCAAGATCTTTGAACTTGGTGGTTTATTAACTTTGCACCTTATATCTGAAGAACCAGGAGCTACCCAAGGCTGGGTTTCTTCAGAGGTGTCAGAGATGGCTGGGAAATCATAAGGTCAGGCTCTTAGCTCCAGAGCAATGATCAGGAAGCTATAAACTAGACACAAGTCAGACAGTAGCCATGAGGGTATCTGCCACTATACACACTTCTGCTGGGATGGAGACCTGACCATGATCAGAGAAACTTTCAATCAGGTAAAGGAAACACCCACATATTGAAATTTTTAATTTCAAGCAGAGAAAAGGCAATGGCCATTTTTCATTCATTCCATCTTCATTTCTTATCCAGGCAGTGATGCTCTGGTATTAAAACCCTAATTTTGATGGGGACTGCCAACAGAAATACTAATGAAGGAAAATGAAAAAAAAAAAATATATCAATGCTTAAATAATTGTAATTATATTTTATATATTTTTAATGGATGTGATGATATAAATAGCACAAGAAACATTTCCAGATGCACAAACACATTGTGAAATGTTTGGACATTTAACTTGGTAGAATTAAATTGAGTTAAATTGATAGAATAAAGAACCATCTAACTTGTTTCTCCTTCTATTTAGAGGAAACTTTCTCTTTAGTCACCATCTTTTCTTCTTCACTTGCTACAATGGATATAGATGACAGTCACTGTTCACAATAGTCACCTTATTTGGAAATCATAAGAGAAAACTTGAAATGGTAATCCACACCTTAATTTTATCATCCAGAATCAAGAGAGCCCAATGATTATCTGTGCTTTAATCATTTGTGCTTTATAGATCTTGAATATTTACTTCAATATTTTAAGACAGATATAAGACATAAGAAGAAACTAGCTTTCAATAAATGACATGACCTCCTTAGTATCTTAAAGATGTTTAGAAGGGAAATATGCCTTGATTTATGTCTTCTTACTTCAAGCTCAGAAGTTTCACCCAATATTGACCTGCTCTTCCAGATCACCCACATTTCTGGGTTTTTGTTCTGACAACTAACTATATTGAAGAAACTATTCAGTTGGACATGACTACTGTATTATAAACCCAGGGTTGCTCCTACTTATTGAAAGTCCATCCACGGTGTGGTGCATGCTATCATTGATGTGATAATGTGCATTCAAGATTTCTTTGCACCAGGCAACTCCTTTTTATTCTTATTCTCAGAATAAATACTGCCCAAGAGCTGCAGTCCCTTTAGCATTACTGTTGTTGTGAGTTCATAAAGCATTATTGGTTTCCTTTTCTTTATAAATAAGAAAGACACTCATAGGAAGAAGATCACAGAAACAAGAATCACACTTCTCATGAGATTTCTCTGAGCATTTTAAAGGTAAAATTATGCTCCTTTCTTGAAATTTTTAATTTCAAGCAGAGAAAAGGTAACGGCCATTTTTCATTCATTCCATTTAAGATACGCAAAGCCTCTCCCTGAAATAGCACGCTGATTCAGAGGACTCAGGGTGCCTTTCTTGATTTAAATTTACATTGAGAAAAATGACAATAGGTGACTGTCTAAGAAATGGCTATAACAAGATAAGCCACAATCTGTACTAAAGCATTCCTCTAGAGGAGGCCTGAGTCTGTAAGGTGGACATTGGAGATAATTCTGTATACTGAACAGGGACAAATGCACTTATATCCTCTCTACTGAAAGATTTAGTGAGAGAAGTGGAGAAGCACTTAAGCAGGAGCTATAAGGCAGTCGAGTCCATGAATACATAGAGGCCAAAAATAAACAGCATACAAAGAATAGAAAACCATGAGCACAACCAGGAATGGTGGCACACTCCTCTAATCCCAGCGGCTCAGACTGCTGAGGCAGAAGATTGCAAGTTCAAAGCCAGCCTCAGCAATTTAGGCAGGCCCTAAGCAAATTGACAAGACCCTATCACAAAATAAAAAATAAAAGGAAGGGCTAGGAATGTACCTCAGTGGTTAAGCCCCCCTGGTTTCAATCTCCAGTACCAAAAAAAGAAAAAAGAAAAAAAATGTTATAATGAGCAGAAGATAAAAAGAAATAGAGTAACTGAAGAAGAAGCCAGAGATACTTCTCAAGTAACAATCAATGAAATTGTGTCATTAGAAATAATTGTGGCCTGTGATCTGAATGATTTCCCACTTCCCCTTAGAACAGCTCTTCTTTATATCCCCAAGCATGTGTCCTTACATAAATACAATCATTATTCAATAGTATAGGGAGAATCAAGTAAAAATAAGGATCATAAGAAAAAAAATGGAAACTTAACTACAAAGATGTCAAAACCACACTAGTGGTAATCAGCTGGGGAGACTTCCTCCTCAAGGGACATTTGACAATATTTAGAGACATTTTTGATTGTCACAAGCAGGAGTGGTATGCTGACCTGGCATCTCATGAGTAAAGGTCCGAGTTTCTACTTAACATTCAATAATGCACATGACATCCTACAATGCACAAGATGTTTAATTTTCTACTAAACATTCTACCCCACAAAAAAGAATTATCCAGCATAACAATAGTGCCAATGTTGAGAAACACTAATGTAAACTAAGACAGAATGGTTCAGAACATATTATTTTTTTTTAATTTAATATAATCCTATTCCAAATAAAGACTTACTCTTAACTAGGTCTTTCCATTAGAAATAGAATTTTCATACTTAAAAACATAGAAACTAAACATGCAAACCTCCAGAAATTAAGTGGTATTTGAGTACATTGCTTTAAAACATTCTACCCTTTATTTGAGAAAAAATAGTATTTTTAGAAGTTTCTTTGAATTTTCTCATTGCTATGTTGCTGATAGAAATAAAAGGAACTCACAGAAATAGATATTTTCAGACAGAGAAATCAATGAAGTGATGAACTTGCAGAGTCAAGTTGGTCATGATCATTATAAAGCAAAATGTTCACTGAAGCCCTGTTACATCTAACAATGAAAAATCTCAGCTTTCTGTGGATTGATTATATCCATTCAATAGCTGACTCGTTGCATCTTAGTGCTTAATAATAATGTACTATAGACATATCAAGCTTATAGAAGGACAGATAAATGTTAACTAGTATGATGTCATATTAAGAGAGTAAAATATTTTCTTTCCCAACAAAGAGGAAATCATTCTGCTATCTTCCCACAAGCATTAGATTCTTTTAGAAATGTGAAAATCCTAGAGCAAAACAGCATACTAAACTTCTACATTCCCTAACATTTTAATAGGAATTAAAGTCAGAACTTTTACAAGTTCACAGAAGGTTAAAATTCTTGATTTCTTAGGGCTGAAAAAGAAGGGAGCAATTCAGAATAGAGGATTCAGAGCCTAAGAGCCTAGTAGGCAACTTGGATATGAAAGTGGACACAGGAAAACTTGAGGCTTTGAAAATATGCTGGAAAGCATAATCCATTTAATACTTCACAATTTCAATGAAGTCTTCTAAATAGTTTAAATTTATTGATTAATGACATACTTATTTTTTTCATTTCAAATCTAACAAGGTAGCAATGACATTTTCACATGTGTAGGTACTGACACCTGACAGTTCATTGAGGTATCTAGAGTCTTATAGCCAGTGTGCATGGCGGAGTTGGGGAATATAAACACTATATATAATTTTAAAAATTGTTCTTTCAGGATACATTCATTAAGATTATATAAACTAATTTTAATAAGTGCTCATAAATTGAGGACACTAACACTTTAAAATATTTATATGTAAATACTATGGTAGTATCTTTAGATAAATTACTTCATTCATAATAGTAGCCACATCATTTATTAGGGATGTATTCAGGAATAAACTCCAGAGCTTAAACAAAATATCCATGGATTCAAAAAAAGACAGGTTTATTTTTCTGGTATCAAGAACCTCAATATCTATTACCCAGTCATAGTATTTGACAACTAAGTCCCTGAAAAGTGTACCAAAATATACTCTTCATAAAACAAAGCCACGTTTACTACTAACTGTGGGAAAGACTATTATTTTCAAAGTATCTTAGTAGCTATGGGGAGTAGAGAGACCCCAAACAGGACAGTTATGAGATTTGGGCTGAAGAATTTTAAGTGGGATTTCTCAGTGAGGGGCCTTCTTGAGAAGTGGTAAAATTCAAGTTGTAAAATTTAGGGGTGGTGAACCAGGAGAGTCCATATATAGAGGAAAAGGTGTAAAGGAGACAGCCAGTTGTTTCTTTTCTTTCTTTCTTTCTTTCTTTCTTTCTTTTTTATTCTTGCTGTTGTTTAAGTCTACCCTTTTTAAAAAGGATTTCCCGAAGTCTTTCAAGTTGATTTTATATCATTGACCACAAGTAAATCTCAAGACTAGTCTAGCTAAAAAGAAACTGAGAAGGCAAATCTTTAGACTTCACAGACTCTATAGGACAGGAAGAAAGTCAAAAATATTGTGAATTGATTTTGCATTGCTAATGTTTAGCATGGGTTATAGAGTTTAATTTGTCTGAATACTCTCCTAACTTGCACCCTTATTAATAACAGAAGGATAACATATGAGCTGTATGTTTCCCAGGCATTCAGTTATGGTATCTGTACATATCACTTCATGAAACATCATGCTAACCCTTTTAGTGGAAATTAGTATTGTTCCTCTTACAGATGAGGAAAGTGACGGTAATTAACTTGCCTGAGGACTCAGAGCTAGTAAGTATCAAGATGGATTTAGTACCCAGAACTAGTTTACTGTAATGTGTATGCTGGCCTGATTACACATACTGATTCTTCTGATATAAAGATATAATATTCAAGTGTAATGGACATATTCATTGTGATTTACTAATTGTGATTAATTAGTTATATTCAACATATGGCCAAAGTCAAAATTTCCTATAATCAGATAATAAATCAAATTTGTCTAAAAACCCAGAATTTGCTTTTTTACATGATAGCCTGGCTTTAAAAATAAAAAATCTACCATGTGGAATAGAGTATTGTCACATTTTTATCATGTACAGAGGCAATGAAATGAAGCATATGCTGACAAGTCCACTTTCATCGGCAGCTCTTACACCCAAGGACATAGAGTTAAAATAATTTAATAATTGCATCTCACATGTTACAGATTCAAAAATGATTTAAAAACTCATCTCAAAACCAGGCAGCATGAATTTTTTCAACTCTCACATAGTATCCCCACCTGATGATTTTCAATAGCAATCTCAATAGAATTATGAGTTTAGTGCAATCATTTCCTCTCACTATGCTGCAAAATTCTTCCATGTTCACATTGTAAAATCAACTGATTGAGAATTAGAAACACGGTGTTTCCTGTTACTTTTTCTGAGGCTGTTATGAAAACATGGCTTGTCATCTGTTCAGAAAATGGTGAAACAAAAAAACCAAGTAATCTAACAGTAGCAAAATATTTATTACAGTCAATGCCTTGCAGAAATTTTAAACAATCACTGCTCCTCATACTGCTGATTGAAACTCAGAGTTGAGAACTGACCATGACCTTATAGATTGGCTGGGGTGAGAAGATCACATGGAGAACATAAACCTTCACTTACACTAGATAAAACCCTTAAAAATTAGACCAAATGGATTACTCCTACACAGAACTGGACTTTGGCATGCACACAACTGTTGGCACGTGATGTGACTTGACAGGTATTTAGAAAAGTCTTTATCAACACAATAAAATTCAAAGCAACCGGAAGATAATAGTCTGCCTCTATGATAGCACTCTTTGATTACTGCATTAATGCAACAGATATGGAGATCTCTATAAACATGAACTGTCTCCAAAATACAAAGTGTTATGTTATCAATTAACTATTGTGTACTAGGTTGTCTATTTAATCACTGAGCAAGAATCACAGAGGGTTAGAGTCAGGGAAAATTGCTGAGAGCCATAGTCCAGTCAGAATCACACATGGCATTTTTGCCAGAACGGAGTGGTTGAGAGGTGACACCTGCAAGCCATTGAGATGATGATGGTTATGTTAAGCTGTGTATTCAATTGAATATTAGACCCCTGCTGTCCACCTGGGCCTGCTACTTTGGAGTTCTTGGGGGGGGGAGGATTTCCGGAGAGTTCCCATTGGTTGGGGAAGTGCCGGAGGAGGGATTTCCGGTTGGTGGTTCCGGGAGGAGCTGCATGGCGTTCAGGAGAGTTCCCGGGAGTGTGTGTGGAGTGTGCTGGTGGAGTTCAGAAATAAAGTTTGTTACTGCTTCAGTGGCTCGTGATTTGTGCCCAGCCAGACTGCGGCAGAAAATATGTGTATAATACTTTTATTTAATGTTGCTACTTATGAACTGTCCTAGAATGGGTGAGCAGAGGGAAGAATTAGCACATTGGAATGTCTGCTATGTCTCTAGAAAAGTTTAAGTAGATAGCAATGCGCACTGGCAACTGTATTATTCTTTCCCTTTAAAATGGACTATGTGGTTAATATCAATGAAGAAAAACAGCCATTCAAGGCACCTCCCTCAAAACATTTGTGCAAGAATAATAAGTTTGTTGCCCAAATTTTTGCTTTTAGAGCATCATCCTTCCCCATGCTTGCCTTCCTGCCTGCCTGCTTTCCTTCATTTCTTTCTGCCTTCACTACTTCCTTCCTTCCTGAAGTGCTAATTCTAACATTCATTAGCTAGGGTCAAGCAAGGTGGAGTCCACTTGTGCTAGAGGTTACAGTGGTCCACCCCACACACGAATTCAGCGCCCCAGAGCCCAGAGGGTGCTGCCTACCAATGAGTGCTGCAGGACAAGTGGCCTGGAAGGGCATCTGCCTGGGAGGAACTGCAGTGGAAACTGGACTTGGTCATATGCAGGATGGACTTGTCAAGTAAGTAATCATATTAAGGATAATGAGAACCAAGGTTATCTGTCAAATAAGATATGGAAGGGAGAGCAACTAGAATGATTTCTGTGACGTTGACATTTGAATTAGAGCCAACAGTGTGAACTCTGGTTTTCAATACATAAAAAGAGACTTAAATATATCAGGAGAAGTAGAATAAGTCTGTTCTTTCCCTCCATCTTCCGAAGGCCATCAGAAGCTGGGGAATGACAGTGACTCAATCACAATGATTAGAGGGAGAGTCCACATGTTGGTTTCAAATTATTAAAAAAAGAAGAGCTTTTGGGCTGGGGCTGGGGCTCAGGGGTAGAACACTTGCCTGGCATGTGTGAGGTCCTGGGTTCGCGATCCTCAGCACCACATATAAATAAATAAATAAAGGAAAAATCCATTGACAACTAAAAAATATTAAAAAAAAAGAAGAAGAAGAGCTTTTTTTAGATAAATTTGCTGATTTCAAAGCTGGGACTGCATAGGCATAAGAGGAGCCCACATTCTCTCATTTTGCTAAATAAGATATTTCTGAAGGAAAAATTAAGATGTGTCCAAAGAAACACAAAACCAATTTGAAAGGCCTGCCACAGGGGATAATGTGATCAACAAAGCAATATAGTAATGGTTATAAACAGTTAAATAAAATATTAACTTGTAAATAAATGAATAAATTAATTATTACAGGAGAAAGCTTTTCCTTACATTGTATGCCAGTAAAGAAATATAGAAAAAAAATGATGGAATTGGCTAAAAATTCCCATTAGGCTACCATCACAGTAATGATTAATCCATCTAAGAAATATAAATAGATGTTAAACTACTGGGTAAAAGTTTGATGAGGTATAGAATAGTCTTAAACTAGCTCTGAAAATCCTTGCAAAGGCAAAATAAAAAACATAATATTCAGTGGAAAGACATAACAAAGAACACTTTACCAAATTAGTCATCAACAGAGATGAACTGAAATTGTATATTGCCTGATAGAATGAGAACATACCATTATTTCTGTGCTAGTCCTGTGAAAAGATATATTATCTCAATATTAAAATGAGAACATATCTGATAAATGCACTCTGAGATACAAAAGACTGGTTTACAGTATTAAAATATCAAGGTAATGAGAGTCAAAGCATCTGCTGCAGAATTAGAAAAAACACCTAAAGATTTATGGCAAATAAATGTAAAAGATGATACTGTCTTGATCCCTTAAAACATAGAGGGCATTACTGAGAAAACTGGCAAAAACAAATGCAGTCTTTGGATTAAATAGTAATAATGTGCTATTTGCAGTTGTTATGTATTTAGATTCACATGTGAAGGGACTGATATCAAGGCAGCTAATTCTTAACAGGTTCAAGAACACAAAGGCTCTTTGGGATAAGTTTTCAATAACAAATTTATGATTGTATCAAACTAAAAAGAAAGAAAATTTTTGAAAGGCAGTATTCCACATAGAATTGGATCCAATATAATAACTCTGAAAAACATGTTTATTTTCCATATAAACTTATCTTGGAAGTAAAGGAGAACAAAGTTATTTTAAAATGATAGTAATATTGTGTCTATAAAAGGCTTAGCATACATACAGGATGCTTCAAAGGAGTTCTCATTTTAAAAAATGTTTAAAATGTATATTTATAAATTAATATTATATCTTCCAATTACTGGTACTTATTCCTTTATAGCTTCTAAAATTAATTTATTTTCCCATTACTCTATTTCTTATCTTGGCCGAAATCCATGTTTTCATTTCTCTTCAGGCTTTTTAAAGAGAAGTATAGTTCATTGGATTCTCTTTCAAATTATTTCTCTGCTATCTCATGGGACAAGTTTTAAGAGGGTAAATTTGCTTACATAAATTTCAGTGCAGTTAATAGCTTATATTTCAGAAAAAAAAAGATAAAACAAAAAAAGACATTTCAAAAAACTTGATATAAAATACTAAATAATTCAAACTGCTAAGAATGCAAGTTAAAATTGCAATAAAGTTTGAAGTATATATAATAAATTGTAATCTGTCTATATAATTTCACCTATCTGACCTTGAATGATTCAAGATTAGACCCAGAAAATGTATAAGAATTTCACCCAGAAATATAATAAATGTTGTCTTTGCATCATGTTACCTTCTTACTAGAGTTACTTTAAAATGTTTTTGAATTTGAGTGCTGTTTTAGTGCAAATTGAAAATTAAAATATTTCGCCCTGCCATCAATCCTGCCTGTCTTCTAAGAAGCATGTGACTAACATTATATTGTAAAACTCTGTTGGAGTGAGCTAACTTATAGCTGTTTGCTCAATTGTATCAAATGACTTATTTTGTGTGCAGTATGACAAATACATGATTAATTCTCTTTCTGTATAAGAACTTCTCTGCTTGTGTGGCTATGAAGGGAAAGGTGCCTTTGAGGATGAATGAGTAGAGTTCTATAGAGACAAATAGTCTTGAGGGCAGCAGGTTAACCCACTCAATCTGCAGTGAAGCAGAGCTTCCCTGGAGATGGTCCAA
Source organism: Urocitellus parryii (assembly GCF_045843805.1). NCBI lineage: Eukaryota > Metazoa > Chordata > Mammalia > Rodentia > Sciuridae > Urocitellus > Urocitellus parryii. Next base: position 126,368,096 of record NC_135539.1, on the reverse strand, counting down.
AAAGCCGAGAATTGAAAATAAGGAAGCTTTTAATTTTTATGTTCAAACCTAGAAAAGGTCAATGTTTACTTTTTGTCATATTTTGAGGTATACGTGACCTGAAAAAAAAAAAAGTCATCTTCTTATACCATGTTGTATAAATATTATCAAATCCAATAAGAAAATCTTAGGTCACAGTTTTCTCACCTGTTCTGAGAATATTTTACTTTTAAGGCATGATTTTTAAGGGAGCGGGGGGAAGGTATAAATCCATTGGCTAGACTTAACCGAGGTCTTTTTCAATGAACAATATTTGTAAAGAAATTTATTAGCATGACATGCAGGTGTTATGAAATTAAGTATGTTGTCTGTTTCCTATGCAATGTATCTTTTCTGGAAATAAATTCAAAGTTAACTGGGGATTTCTGTGGGAATAAATTTAGTGTTTCAGAAAAAAAGTACACATTTCAGAATTGGAGATTAGTTCATGGGTATTGAGATCCGGTCTCTTTGCTAATCAGTGGTATCTAAGGGAGTAAACCTGCTGCTCCTTGGTTCTCACCCAGAAGGCTGAACTTCAGGCATCACGGATGAGGAAATACATGCTCTCCTGGACAAGTCTGCCTGTGGTTGTGCAGGTGTCTTCCATATTAGGTGTTTTCTAGTTCAGCATCAATGGAAAGAAAACATACTAGAAACAGGTCCATACTCCATCTTCTCAGTTGTGAGACTGTAACAAACTTTTCTATTTTAGCTCACTTAGTATCAGACAGACCAGACTGTTCACACATTACATAATTTAAGTTTTTTCCTCTTTAGAATGAGAATAATAAAATTCGCTCTTCAGAATTCTTATAGATTTTAAGTAAATTTAGATAATTTTATGTTAGATAAAACAAACTTTTTTATGTTTTTTAAATTGAGTCAATTACTCAAGGTCGTGTTTTCCTTTGTTACCTTTTTCCTTTCCTGTGAATTTTTGTACTGTGAATTTCATTAAATGGTACTTTAATTTTTATGTTGACTTAAACCGAGAATGTCCTTAATTGGGGACATTCTGAAACTTAGATTTTGTGCAAATATTTCAAATTAAAATTTATAGCAGTCATCTTTCTACAGAATTTGACTCTAGACTTCCTACTTTCTCTATCTTTGATGAATGTGTCCCAGTGAAAACTAATAGCATCTCTACCATCTTTTGGATATGTGTTGGTTTTGCCCCATCCTCTCGTTTACCTGTTGTTTCTAAAATCTTTTCACCTCTGAGGGCATGACAATTTCCTGGTTTTGCTCTATTTCACTGATATTTCAGACCATAGGGCCATTAGTGGCAATATAATAGGCTGTCGTCAGAGATGACATTAAGTACATTGAAATGAAACCTAGCATAGAAATAAATACTGAATGTTCTTGGTCGTATATGGAAACCAATAAAATTGATTCAATGATAGTAGGGAGTAGAATTGTTTTCATCTGAGGTTAGAACGCCTAGGACAAAGGAGACAAAGGAAGTTGGATGACAGGTGTCAAAAGGCAGTTACATAATAGGAATAAATTTTAATGTGACTATTGTTCAAAATAATTGATTATATATGTATATATATATATACAGGTATATATATGCATATATATATACATATATATAGTGTTTCAGAAAAATATATGTATGTATGTATTTTTTTTACAAAGAACTAGAAGTGTTTAAGTTTGCCGCTACCAAAAGTGATTAATATTTGTGAAGATGGAAATGCAATTTTCCCTGATTTTTCCATTGCATATTGTATTCATATATAGAATCATCATTCTGCACCTCACAAATATGTATACTTATTATGTGTCATTTTAAAAAGAAAGAAAAAATTAAATATAATAAAAGATGACTACAATAAAGTAAGTTATCATGGTCACTGGGAATGAGACTTTATTGCTTCCTAATCCAGAGATGGAATCCATTGTTTTCTCTTTTGAGTCTGGACTGGTCTATGAACTTTAATATGAAAAAAAAAAGTGGCATTGTGTAAGTTCTAGGATGAGATCTTTAGAGGTCTTGCAGTTTCCACCTTTTATCTCCTAGAATCTTGAAATTATTCTATAGTAAAGAGCAAGTCTAGTAAATTGCTAGGTGAGACCCCAAAGAAAAAATCCAAGAAGCTCAAACTTCTCAGCCAGGACCTTACAGGCAGAAATTGAATAAAACTGCTTGGTTTCCTAAATCCAGTTTATGGTGTCACATTCTTGTAGATTCATGAGTGACTCAGACAAGATGAGTCAAGAATGCCTGGTTAACCAATAGAGCAATTAAAAAAAAAAACTTAAATCACTACTATTTAAGTCACTAAGTGTTAGGGTGGGGTTTTAAGCAGCAATAGAAAATTGAAACTCAGTAAAAAAGGGAAGAGGAGAGGAAATTATTTTACACTGTTCTTCAGTGCCCACATGTCCACATGTCCCTGGTCCATTATGCCATTGCACCGTATGCATGTCAGTATGACTCTGGATCACTTGCCCATCTCTCTCTGCTAGGCTGAAAGGTTTGGGAAAGTGCCCTGATAAGCTTTCAAAAATGATCTATAAAACCAGTGGTTAAAATCTTCATTTGTGTCAATATGTTTAATGAGATATACGTGGATCGTACTTCTGGCCCTGATGTGCACAAATATATCAAACTACCACATCCCACTGTTGTAAGAATAAAACAGGTAACATTATACAATAGTGTGTGTTCTATAAGAAATTCCATGATTGCTTCCATTTTCTTTTCACTAACTTTTTTCTTAAATATACTCCTTCCATTATTTTAAATAAATGAGAAAATCCAGGGAAGTAAAGTGAAATTAAGATAACTTTGCAAGCAAATCATACAGGGTTTGCTAATATCTTCTAAGAGGTGAGCTAAAAGTATGATTCCAAGATTTCTTTCACTCAGTTTCAAAATGGATACGTTATCCTGAATGGAGCTGGGGTGATATAGTGACCAATATTTTCCAGAAAAAAATAAGATAAAAGGAGTGGCAAATTTCCAAGAACTGTGTGGGGAGGTGTTGTTTTGTTTTGCATGTTCTCCAATTAAATCTGATTCTTTCATGGCTAAAACACACGATAGATAAGATAACCTTATGGGAATTTCCTAATTGTAATTTTTTTCCAAAAATAGATTCTAGAGTTACTTAATCTGTTCATGAACTGCATAACCTTCAGGCTATAGTCCATAAATATTTTTCTGACATTTACTTTTTATTGAATTAACAAGCAGTGGATTTTCTATTTATTTATTTATTTTTTTGGCGTACAGTCTTCAACTGACATATACTTGCATTGTAAATAGTTTTATTGCCATTAAATATTTAAGCTATGATAAGCACCATATTGAAAAAAGATTAGGATAGGTTCATAGGGTATTACTGTAGTGATAAAACACAAAAGTATTTAGGGAGTTGAAGCATATAACTTGAAGAACAAAATGAAGAAAATACGATATATAAGTTATAATATATAGCTTCAAAGATTTGATAAAAGTTTATTGATACCACACATCAAACTTTTATTATGTGATACTAAAAGATAGAACTTAGAATTGCAATTCAAAGTTATAAGAATTTGTGTTTCATCCATGATAGAAGTTTTTGACACTCTAAATTATGCAAATATTGTCAAGACAATTTCAAAATACTTCAGTGATTTACAGGTTCTAGCTTTCAAAGAGGTTTGAGGTTGCAACAAAATTTCCACCAGTGAAGGTAAAATAGAACAAATATGCTATGTGAGAAGTGTCTCTTGTTGTCTATGTGTATCTCTTTGGGTATAATTGTGTGTGGGAAACCATCAATATTTACCAACTACCTCTTTGGAAGTTGACTAGGATTAGGCTCATCTAAACTTTTTTTTATTTAAAAAATCCCCTTTTTTAATTTATAAAGGTGTTATTTTTGATGATTTTCATTGCTTTAAAATATTATTCTTGAAGTTAAATTCTATGACTCCATCATAGATGATCATTTATAGGGATATTCATTAGTGAATTCAAGCAAATAATAATTAGAATAATTAGTCCATGGGTTCTCTCATCCAGATTTTTTAATTACATAACCCAAAACTTATTTGGTGAATTTATTTATTTATTTTTTTTAAGAGAGAGTGAGAGAGGGGAGAGAGAGAGAGAGAGAGAGAATTTTTAATATTTATTTTTTAGTTCTCGGCGGACACAACATCTTTGTTGGTATGTGGTGCTGAGGATCGAACCCGGGCCGCACGCATGCCAGGCGAGCGCGCTACCGCTGAGCCACATCTCCAGCCCAATTTGGTGAATTTAAATGATAATAATCTTACATTGTACTATGATCCTAGCTCTGTATTTTCAAACTCTTCCTGATATGTCTTTGCTTCATCGTTTCACACCAACTCCCTATTCTGAACTTAATAGACTCCAGATTTCATATTAGAGATTTCATACCTTGTGGCATGGAAGTAAACAATATAAGTGGAATCCGAATTTTTACCATCGAAGATAACTTTCACAATGCTGAAAAATAACTTACACCTCCTGAGAGGAATTTTTATTTCATATTTTTTAACATGAACATGGTTTAAACATAAGATGTGTGCATTCCTATTTTTTCTGCATCTGACAGTAAATTAGGGTCTTAACGGCTTGCAGGACTTCAGATATTGAACAGATGGTCATTAGAACATTGCCACCACAGTAAATAATGTAACAGTAGTAAAAATGTATAGACATTATCTGATATTAATGTCATTTTCATTGTCATTCAATTGTGTTTTCATATTTTCTCCTATGTTGTTAATATTTCATCAGCTAACATTTGTTTTTCCTGTAACTATTAGCTAACTATTTAAAATTTAACACAAAATAGAATTGAAACACATAATTCATTAATTTTTTCATCTACTTATGGCTGTTTGAGTTAGGAATTTGACCAAGCAAGATACTCATATTAATAACTAATGTAAGACTGAAATGGATTGCACATCTGTGTTCTAGCAGGAAAAAAACCAGAATGGAAAGAACAAAGTAAATATCCTTTTACATTTAAAAAGAAAGCAGTGCTTGTGTTATCTATATAATGTAATATAGTTGCTTTTTAACAAATGCTTTCTGGATAATACATCTTTCAAAAGGATGTGAAATATAGGAGATGCATACCACTGCCCAATCTCTCCTCTTTCCCAGCATCACTAATCCTCTGAGGCACCCTCTCTCCGGTTGAACCCATGTAACTTTAAAATGTTTCTCGCCTTATTGCTCCAAAAGCCACTACCAATCCATGAGAACTGGCTTTCGAGCTAAAATCAATTTGCTTTTCCATTTGCTTTTCCAAATGGATCAGAAAAAGCTGGAAGTTCACGCTGGAACACAAACATGTGTTTGGGAGACAGCCAAAAGCTTAGATGATGAAGTTTCCTGTTAACTTCAATAGGTGAATTTCTGAGGCCTAAAATTATCCATCAGCCTAAAGGACAGCTAATCTATGGAGATGAATATATTCTTTTGTTCAATTTTATATACTCAAAACCCATTATGAAAAACGTTTAAGAAAACCCAAGCCATTTGTAACCAATCCAAAGTAAACATTGCTGAAGTCTTCCATAATAAACTACTTAACTAAGAGGAGTGGGGTGGGAAATAGGAAAATAGACAATAAGTTTCATAAGAGAGTTGAGAATTTTCCTTGAATATCAATCACGAGCCAGTCATTAAAAACACCATTTTGAACAAGACAAACTACAATCTTACTCATGGATCTTATATTTTATCTGTGAGTCACTAATCAACAAGCAAACAAATAGAGTGGAAATTATTTGAAAAGAAAATTAAACAGAGAAGGCTACTCTGATACCACAAACTCTAGAAAACCCTAGACCTTATGACAAAAGGGAAGGAAAGAGCTAGTGTGTGATATGTAATTTCAATGCTAACCCGTTTTCATTCAATTAGAAGTTCTGTTTCCTATTTTGTTGTTGATAGTATCATGGTAAATCTTTCCCTTCATGAAGAGAGCAAACAAAAGAGAATTTCAGGAAAAAATAAAGTGTGTGCCAAAATCCAGGAGGAAGTCACAATTTATGTTTTCCATATTAAGTGATTGATATTAATCAGAATATATAAAAATTTTCAACTGCTTACAATTTCACAAAACTTTTGCTTAAAACAAACTCATGGCCAAATGGACTACAATCTGTTAGATATAGATTACCTACATGGTGCTATTCATTTTGGTCAATGTAACTATTCAAACTACTATTAGAATGGATACAAATTTAGTCAGTCAATAACTACTATCATTCTTATTTTACTATCTATTATCACTATCTTCTTCTTTACTGGCACAAAAATTTTTGGTTCAGGGTTGTTAAACATCAATTAATTGTGTGATCATTTCAGCAAACAAATTAAAAAACATTGAGAAAAAAATCATAATTGGCATAATTATGGTCTGAAGCATTGGCCGGCAAACCACCACTCCCAGGCCAAATTTAGTCTGCTTGTATGTAATGATAAAGTTTATTTGGAACACAGCCCAATATTTCATATTGTCTATGGCTACCTTCTTGCTACAGCAAAGATTACTTGGCCTGCAAGTCTAACAGATTCACTTTCCAGGCCTTTCTAGAAAAAGTTTGCAAACATTTTGTGTGAAGTAATTCAGTAATGTTGGAGGAAAATTAAATTACTAGTGTGCATCATCAGAGTCTTCAGTAATAGCTTTAGATCTTAAGTTGTCCTGGTTTTTATTTTCATCTACTCTTATCTTTTAAATTTCACTAGAGTCAAGTTAATTAAGTCATGTGTCATGTTCTATAAAAATAAGGATCTTTAAAATATAGTCTACAAAATATTCTTTTTTCCCCCCCAGGCCAAGGTGCTGCCTGAATTTTTCAATATATATATGTTTTGGTTTTGCTATATTTTGTTTATTTGTAACTGACAATATATATATGACAATATTTATATATATATATTTATTTATATATATATATAAAACAATGTGATGTTTTGATATATATGTTTATAGCATAGAATGATTAAACCAAATAATTAATATATCCATCACCTCACATACTTATTACATTTTGACGATAGAATTTCAAATCTAGTCTTTAAAAAGTTTTGAAATATGTAGCATATAATTATTAGCTCTAGTCACTACCTCTGTGATATAGATTACTGAAAGCCATTGTTCCTAGCTGAAACTTTATATCCTTTGACCTCAAAGATGTTTTCTCTTCATTCTGCCTCTAAAATATTTTAGACATATTATTTCAGTTAATATGACAGATATGTTTCTATGGTGAATTATCATCAACATGGAAGTAAAGTTTTACTTAGGAAAAGATAGCCCAGTTCTCCAATCAAAGGCTAGGAATCTGGCCAAATTAAATAAGATCTATCCATGATCAGGAACTACTACTGTACAGTTCTGATTGTCAGCTTGGGAGTGAGAAATTTATTTCATCAGATAATTCCCGAGAACTGCACAGATAAATGCATATCTTTTTATTTTACCTTTCTATGCACTCTATTAATAGAATTCTACATTGGTAAGACTAATACTTGAAGACGGTGTCAGAATCAGCTTAACACCCTGACTCATCACTATGTACTAACTCACTATTTATAGAAGTGTAGTCACCTGAGGGACAGCAAATAGGGGTCAGAAATCCTATATCTAAGTCATACTTTTACAGATCGGATAACTGGGCCAAATTATTCACTCATTCTTTGTTTAAACCTCTTCTATATTTATTGAACTAATTTTGTTTATTAGTTTACCAACTAATGTCAATATAAGGTCTCATGAGAAGCAAGCAAATTTCTGATACCAAGAGAATGACATATAGTTAGTTGGTTAGATATGGTTTTGCATCATTTTACTGTGGGAAAAGGCTCTGAGCAATGTGTCATGAGACAGTTTTGTCATTGCACAGACATCAAGATAGTCCCTACAAATCTTAGATGTTACAACCTATTTCACGCCTAAGCTATGTGCTACTGCCTATTGCTCCTAGGCTGCAAATCTGCAGACTACTATTCTGAATATTATAGGTAATTGTAAAATAGTGGTAAGTATTACTGCATCTAAATCTATCTGAACACGGAAAAGTGTTTTAGTCTGCTTTTTTGCTGCTATGACTAAAAGATCTGACCAGAACAATTTTAGGGAAGAAAAGTTTATTTGAGGGTTCACAGTTTCAGAGGTCTTAGTCCATAGAAGGCTGGTTCCATTCATCAGGGCTCAAGATGATGCAAACATGGCAGAAGAGTGTGGCAGAGACAAGCAGCTTACAAGAGGATCAGAAAACAGACAGAAAGAGACTCCACTCTCTAGATCCAAAATATATACCCCAAGGCCATTCTCCCAGTGAACCATACTTCCTCCAGGCATCTCCCACCCCCTAGTCACCACTCATTTAACCCCATTGGGGATGAATTCACTCACTAGGTAAAGGGTATAATCCCATCATTTCTCCTACAAACCTTTTGGCATTGTCTCACATGTGACCTCTAAACCATAAGAACAAGTTATAGTAAAAATATGTCATAAAAGATAAAAACAGGTACATCTGTATAGGACACTTAGGATGAATGGATCTTGCAGGACTGGAAGCTGCTGTGGACATGTCAGAGAGTGAGTGAGTATTGGATGCATATCAGGGCCTAGGAAATTACCATACACTAACAGAGATTTTATAAAATCAGCATGTTTAAATGGCACTAAATTTATTTTTAAAATTCTTTCTTTAAGGACTGGGGAAATAGCTTACTGGTAGAATACTTGCTTAGCATATGGGAGGCTCTCAATCCCATCTCCAGTACTGCAAGAATAAGAAAAAAAAAATAAAAACAAAAAGCTAGAATGGTGGTGTAGGCCTGTATTTCTAGAGTTCCAGAGGCTCAAGTGGCTGAGATAGAATACTTGCAAATTCAAAGCCAGTCTCAGCAACTTAGCAAAACCCTGTCTCAAAAGTATATATATATATATATATATATATATATATATATATATATATACACACACACATATGTAATTAAAAACTAAATATATAATACATGTGTATATATAATATTCAAAACTAAATATGTAATACAAGTCATATATTACATATTTATATTTATATAAAGGGCTGGTGGTGTGGCTCCCATCCCATTTGGGAAAGTGTCCCTGATTTCAAACTGTGGTACAAAAAAAAATCTTTCTTCAAAAATAAATTAATCTACCTTATTGTAATTTTTTTAAACATTTTTTAAACTGCTTGATGCTATTGAAATAACTGCTTATGTCAAGCACATTATACAACTATATAAGATATTCTTACTATATATCATTATTCTACAAGCTTTTTATTGTTAAACATCTTAAATTATTTTTTTCTTTTAAAATTTATGAAAACCAAGACACAACCACACGTATTAGCCGCCAGTCTATGCAGAGCCAAGCTCATCAACATCACTGTCTTCTACTTACACATCTTGTCCCACTGCAAGGTCCTCAGATGCTATTACACATATGGAGTGTCACCTCCTGTCACCTCTCTCCTCCTTCTGGAATCCATCCTGAAGGACCTGACTGAGCCGCCTTATAAGAGATCATCACTATTTCAGAAATGTGATTCTTTGATTTATTTTTCATTATAGATTTGATGGGAAGCAGATAAAGCAACATGAATATTCGTCACCACTAATGAAAAGATATCTATGTTGGAGTCTATGTTTCCAAACTGTTCAAAGAATTCTTTCAGTCTAAAAAAAAATCTTCTAAATTGTTCATTGTGTGTTTTTGAAGGTTCTTTTTCTTCTCTTGTTACTTTCTTTTTTCTACCTCTTCTTCAGAGGTGCTTTTCTGTTTTAGTTCCAACAATTTATTTTTAGTCAATTCCTCTGGAACCACCTGTAGGAGCTCCTCAATGTCAGCCTCACTCATGCATAGGTTAAAATTGTTTGCTAATTCAATCACAGATGTTATGGTTTGGATGTGAAGTGTCTGCAAAAGCTCATGTGTGAGACAATGCAGGAAGGTTCAGAGAAGAAAATATGGGTTGTAAGAGTCTTAACCCAATCAGTGATTTAATCCCCTGACAGGGATTAACAGAGTGGTAAACTGAAGTGGTAGGGTGTGGCTGGAGGAGGTAGAAATTGGGGCATGGCTTGGAATATATATTTGTATCTGTTGTGTGGAGTTTCTCTCTCTGCTTCCTGGTCACCTTGATGTGAGCTGCTTCCCTCTGCTACACTCTTCCACAGCCTGCCTTCTCTGGACTTAGACCTCTGAAACTGTGAGTTCTCAAATAAACTCTTGCTCCTCTATAATTTTGCTGGTGAATTCTTTAGTCACAGCAGCAAAAATCGAACTAAAACAACAGACTTGTTAATTTTTGCAACTTTCCCATTCTTGGAAGATCTTTTTGAGTCATGGATAAACTTCTTATGGTTTCTGATAGAAGTAATTCATATACTCATTGTTGATATCCTCTCAAGACAAAGCATCCAGAATTGCAGTGGCATCTCTTCCATGTCTTCGCCTGTTAGAGCAATAGCCTGGACCAGGGTTCTTCTCAAAGTAGTAGACCTTAAGATCTGTTATCATTCCTCAATCTATTGGTTGGGTGAAAATGTTGCTTCTGTGGAGGAAGGAGACCACACTGATATTAAGATGAACACCACCAGTAGAAAATGGGTGTATGAGAGCATTACTAACTATAAGCAAAATCTTGAAAGACATGTTATTTGCATACAGTACTTCTCCATTTTGATGGCATAGATATGCAAGAGGGACCTTGGAGGAGGAGCTGGGTCATCTAAGACTTCTCATGGTCGCTGTAGTATACAGGCAGTGTGTGCTTATTGATATGTTTGGAGGTCCTGGAGTTCTCAGGGTGCCTGCTCACAAAGGGTATCAATTTGTACCTGCAACATTGTTCCCAAGGAGGTTGCAGGCTTTTTATTCTGTTTTTAAAAGTATTGAAACCTGGCATGAAGTTGGCCTCCTTATGGATAAAAGTCCTTTCAGACATCCTTTCCTAGCTAGGATGCATACTGCATATATGCTTTGGCAAGTAATTTTTCTTCAAAATCCACTTATCTACAATTCCCCAAAATTCTTCAGTTGCCTTTATATTACCATGTATTGCCTCAACACTCACTTTCATATTAGGTAATGAGTAAAATTTCTTAAATTTCTTGAATGATTAAGATAAACCAAATTTAGCGATAAATTCATCATCATAGTCAGATCTAATATTTGGATGTTACTGTTAGGGAGTTGAAGGGAATACACTTTTGTATCTGCTCTTCAATCCAGGTCATTAGAAGATTCTCCATATTTGATACAGACTTTTCTCAAGTATTTGTTAGTTTCATTGCCTTCAATGAAGCAGTTTCTGTGACCATTTACATCACTCTTCTTTCATTCTCCAAGATCATAGCTGTGATGTTATGGGACATGCCTAACTAGTGAGCAATAACCATCAGTGATTTTCCACTTTCATAGTCCTTCATCATTTTTAATTTCATTTCCAGGTTTAATCAACATAGCCTCTTATTGGTAACATTAGCAGTGGATCTTGTTTGCTTATGGGCCATGATTTAACAACATGAGCTTAAATCAAACACAACCGAAAATGTTTCAATTAACAGATGTAGGAACACGAGATGAGGCTGCTGCTAGCATGACACATCATAGTGTTTTATAGCAACTTTTTAAAGTAGGAATATGCTCTAAAATATTCGGTGAAAGTATATGGTAGTAAATATATAAGTAAGTAAATAGTTGTTTATTATTATCAAATGTTTTCTACTGTACATAACAGTATGTTTTATACTTCTGAAGACTATTGTTTATTAGCATCACCACAAACAGCTGCGTAATACAGACACTACAATATTGTAATGGTTCTGACATCACTGATAGGGAGTTTTCAGTTCCATTGTAATTGTATGGGATTACCATCATAGTTGTGTTCTGTCCTTCACCCAAACAACATTATTCAGTATATGACTGTATTTAAAAAAAAATAGATATTATTACATGTGCTTCCAAAAAGGGCACATGCAAAAACTATAAATGTTTAGTGAAAGAAGTAGTCATATCTACTTACTAAAATTATTATAAATTTAGTGCAGAGACTTGTATAATTAAGATGTCAATTATTAGGCTTATAATCACTTTCTCATTCATTCATTTATTCAACAATCATCTACTGAGCAATTTTTAGATGTAACCTCTGTGCCTCATCATGCAACAAGAGTGGTATATGCTAATATCCTTCATACGATTTTATGTCAAGTTAAGGAATTGGTCTACAAACAAAATCAGAACAAGGTATAACAAGACAGAATGTAGCTGAGAAACAAACATAAGAAAAAAAAAGACTCAAAAAAGGAGGAAGCTGGTGAGGACATAAATACATTATACTTATTTTGGTTGCACACTTTATTTTATGACATTTCATTTGCAATGTTAAATTTCCACAGAAATTACAAATATTGCCACAGAAACAAGATATTATTATTTGTCTTATGTAAAATAGTTAAATTTCTTTCTGTGGATTACATTTTTAATGCATTGATTTTCATTGACCTTTGAAATTAGCTGATTATTACCTAAGCATACCTTTTAAAATAAAATTTCTCATAGATATTTGAAAGGATAGAGTGTTTCAGTTTTCAAGCAGTTTGAAATGTTATCTATATAAGAAAGATCCGGAGGGTGTTGCCACTGGGATACAGCCCTAGACAAAAATGCATGGCTCTTGCTTTCCTCTGAGCAGCTAATAGAATGAGTGAGATAGGGACTGTGGATATAGCTCAGTTGGAAGAGTGCTTGCCTAGGATGCACAAGGCCCTGGGGTCAATCCCCAGCACCACCAAAGAAAAGAGTGAGATAATGAGGTAAATAATCAGTACTTACACCACAGCAAATCTCTCCTGTACCTTAGCCACAAGGCATTAGTCGGAAGGAAGGAAGGAAAAGAAACGGGGTGGAGGAGGGGAACAAAAGAAAAGTACTGGGGACTAAATAGGAGCAAATTATATTTATTGTTTGTGTAATTATGTCAAAAAGAACCCCAATATTATGTATGAACTAACATGAACTAACAGAAATTTTAAAAAAGGAAAATTTGAAGATGTATTCAGATAATGGGGAAAAAAAGGAAGTGTAAGATAATGATTTAGACTAAGGCTAAGCATCATATTTTAGATTTTGGGTGTTCACAGAAGGTCACTCTGAGAAGACAATTTAAACCTGAGAATTTAATGATAAATAATTTTAATGATTTTCTCTGTGGACAAATCAGAGGAAAGATGGCCTAAGAAGAAGAAACAGTATGTAAACACCAGGGTAAGACTGAGTTTGACATATTTTGGGGTATGTTGTAGAGAATCTGAGGCTGGAGTCCATAAAAAGGGTAAGGCGAACTGGAGGAATAAAATAACTGCTAATTTTATCCTAACAACAAAGGGATGTTAGTGTAAATAACTGGTAAGTGGAAGACCATGAAAGGAGCACCCAGGGATAAGGATATCCGTGTACTTGGATATCATGGCATTTGCTTACTTCATATGGGCTTCTATAACATACCTTAGGCCTGGTAACTTATCAACAACAAAACCTGAGATTTAAAAGTCTAAAATCAAAATGCAAGCAGATCCTTTCTGATGAAGACGGCATCTCATAGGCTTGCTGCCTCCTCATGTAAGGAAGGGGAAAGGTAGCATCCTTCAATTGCCTTTATAAAAGCACTAACTTCGTTTGTGTGACAGCACCCTCACATGTAACCACCCCTTCAATGCTCACCCTTAATACCACCTTATGGGAATTCAGTTTCAACATGAGTTTTGGAGGGATACAAAAATTCACATCATAAGTGCACAGGTTAATATTTAAGGTGCAAGTTCTGAAACAATTATGAGGATTAGGAAAACAATCCAGAACAGAATTAACATGGGCCTTCCCACATCAAGACATTGGAAAAAGAGAATATGGCACACCAAGGGAGTGAATAGAGAAATGTGATCTAGGAGTGTCACAGAAAACAGAAGAAGAATGTGTTTTAAGATGATGGACAGTTACATCAAACCCTTCTGACATAACTACCAAGGAACTACTGGTGCATTTCATACTCAAGACGCTGAGACTTAACAGAAACACTGGGAAAGTCAAGGAAGATTTATTTTCCCACAGTATATAAATCATAAAACTATTTTTGTAATAGCATTAAATTCCAAAAATTCTATAGTATGTCTCAATATTTTGTCCATAAAATTATTTTACACATATACAATGCTATCCTATAAGTGTGTTATAGAAACAATGCATGCTATATAATTTTTAATTTCAAATTGTTTATATCACAAAGAAATTTTTTAAGAGAGTCTATTTTTTTTTATTTTTTAGCTTTATTTTTTAGTTGTTGTTAGACCTGTATTTATATGTGGTACTGAGAATCAAATCCAGTGCCTCACACGTGCCAGGCAAGTGAGCTACTTCTGAGCCACAGTCCCAGTCCCAAGAGTCTATATTTATAACAATAAAATGAAATTTTATCTCACTAATTTTTGTGTAACCCAATAAATTAAACTTGAGAAAAATAATGTTTAATAGAAGAATAATAAGTTTTTAACTTTATATTAGGTTTAGACAATTTATTTTACTTTGGAGACTGCTTTTATATATTTAAATAATTCTTCTGTTTGTATTTATATGATATTCACTAAAGACAACTTGGAAATAAATAAAATAATGCCTACAAATAGTGCAGAAGTGAATGTATTATTTAGTAACATAAATACAGATATACAGAGAGTCCACATAATACTTTTGTTCTAATATCTCCTATTACGGTAATTATGCAGTTTGAATTTATTTGTTTATTTAAGCCTTGTGAGGAATTATTATTATTTTCTTTATAATATACATTCCATTTTTCTGCAACATAGATATAGTGGCAGCCAGTTTCTAGAGATGCAATACAGCCTGATTTAACAAGCTTCCTGATTTTACATTAATTTACAGTTGGTGAAAACAGCAATTATTTTTCTGCCTCGTTCTCATCTATGGTTGAAGAATTGTTCTTGAATATACAGGAGTCCTCACTCATCCACAGGGGCTATATTATAAGACCACAGTGGATATCTAAAGCCATAGATAGTACCCAATCTTATAAATACTATGTTTTCTCATATATACATAACTATGCTAAAATTTAATTTACAAGTTAGACACTATAATAGACTCCTATTGATGATTAATAATAAAATAGAACAATTGTAACGATATACCTCCCTTATTTTTATGTGAACTTGATCTCTTGTGTCTCAATATGTATTATTGTATATATCCACCTTTGTTTTTCTAATGTGAGATAACAATGTTTATGTGATGAGATGAAGTGAGGTGAGGATATAGGCACTGTGACATAGTATCAGGCTAGTGTTGACCTGTTAACTTAAATTCAAGTGCATTTTAATACTACAATAGCCAATCTGATAGACAGATGGTTACTAAGTGACTTATGGATGTTAGTATATACAGAGTAAATACACTGGACAAGGAGCTGATTCACATCCCAAGTGACACAGAGTAAGATTTCATCACACTACTCAGAAAGGCCAGTTGTTTATTTCTATAATTTTCCATTTAATATATTTTCAGACTACTGCTTACTACAGAGAACTAAAATAAAGGAAAGTAAAACAGGGTATGAGGGGAAACTATGGTAGAGCTAACAGACTTTTTATTTTATTTTATTTAAGTTGTCCTTGTGATTCTATGAATTATGTATGTCATTTACAAAGTCTCTGTCTTCTTCCATCATGTTGATTTCCTCTTTTTTGAAAGAGAGCTCTGTTTAGTATAAACACAAGCTTACATTGCATATAAGGGGAATGTAGTGATCTCACATTTATTTTGGAAACTGGACTATTGTAATAAATGTATGGTAAAAAATTGAACTGCAGGTAAAAGGATCTTTAAAGCACTATTTTGCAAGTAACATTTCAATCCCTGGTACACGATCACACTGGCAGGATGCTAATGTTCTATATAATTGGGTAGCACAATATGTTCTTCAATGTAGGTTATTCGATGAATGGAAATGTATATTCTGGGCACTGCCAAGATATCAGTCTTCTCTTCTAGACAGTATTTCACAGAATTATATCAGAAGTCAAGACATACTCAGGTGCTTTTAAAAGTTGCAATCTCAATGGATTATTTTTATGTTAAATTGATCTAAGCAGACGTTCCCTTTCTTTTGCGGAAAAATCAGAGGACCTGGGCAGTTCATTTTGGTAACCTGATTATTGTGATTTCAAGGTTTTGACCTACTGTTGTACTTTTTTGTTCAGAACTGCTTTAGCAAACACCTGGGAATCATGTCAAAATATTTGAAGATTATGGGAGAAAAAAGATGAAGGTTTGAACTTTGTCTTTTCTTTTCTTCCCTCGCTCTTGGTGAGTACAATTCAATGAAAAAAGATTCAGTGACAATTAAACTTGTTATTATCTGAGATTCCAAAACTGATATGCCTTGTTTGAAAGTTAGGAAACTGCATGATAAATTCAGAAACACATAAAAACAAAAGTTAAAATTGATCAATTATATCTTAACTACTTAAAGATATTCACTGTATATGATTGTCCTATATCTATCTTTCAACATACATAAAGATAAAAATATAAATGTTACTGTAGACATTTATTTTACAGCTGTATATTCTATAATTGATATTATTTAGCAACGTATTGGACCTTATTTTATTCTAGTATAATATCTCATTTTGTGAAACACTATATTTCCTCAAAAGCCTTATTTTAGCCAGTTTTTTAATACCACTATTTAGGGATTTTTAAAATATTTTTATAATTTGTGGTATTTTTCAACTGTAAAATTTGGAACTTTTTTCTAATTCCAAGTGAATATTTAAGTTCCTTGAAAATTACTTTTAAAGTATTAATTTACATATAAATTTATACACACACACACCAAATTTTGATTTAAAGGAACATTTCTCCATTACTAGGTGTTTTTTTTCTACCTATAATGTTTTTATAGTTATTTTTTTCTGTGTTTTTCTATTAACAATGGCAATGAGATTAGCATTCATTTATATAACTAATTACTTGGGAGTTAATTTTTTAGCTTAAATATCTGAGTTTGTCTATCAAGGGATCTGTATTTTATAAGAAACCTCAATAAATATTGTAAAATTGTACTCTAGACATACTATAGTGGTTTACTTTGCTATCACTAGGCTATAAAAGTGGACATTTTATTATATCTTCATGAGCACAGCATGTTATTTTCTAAAATATCTCTCCATTTGGTAACATGAAAGTATCATTAAATCTTTGCTATAATTTATATCAGAACAATGAATGTCATTCTATGTATACTATAATGTGTTTTGAACAATGGCATATTGGAATTTTTTGTCATCTGTTTTTGCCTATTGCAGTTGCTCTTTGGGGTATTTTCTGGACACAAACTTTCCCACAGAAAAGTGAACACATATTGTTTGTCAAAATACCCTATAGAATTAGTATTTCCTCTTCTATATGTGGATTTTTTATCACTTTTACTTACATTTTTATTTGATTTGTTATAAATCTTGATGTAGAAAGTTTTTAAAAAGTAAAATATATTGTAGTTTTTGTCTGGAACTACAAACAACTAGTTTTGTTTGGAACTAATTTTAATTATTAATTGTTTAATTCCACTCACATTCATTATTTTATTTGTCTTATGCTCATGCAATGATTGCAGGAGATTAAAATTGTGTATGCTCACACTCATGTGTGTGTGTGTGTGTGTGTGTGTGTGTTTGAATAGTTTTCCATTTTTTTCTAGAAGCAACTTTAAAATGATCTCCATTTTTTCATAATTTATGGAACTGGCAGTTTTCTATAAAAATTTTGTGCACTTAAGGGGTTCCCTGTGCTATTTCTGTTTTTATAAAATTGCCCATTGGTTTGTGTAAGATCCAGCTGTTTACATAAGAAAGATTTATAACTTGTTTTAAAATATATTAAGGCAAGTTTCCCTTGACTTTGAAAATCTTTCAGCTCTTTTTTTCTCTATAAAATAATAGATATACTTTAGAAATATTATGTTTTCAAAATAAATCTTACAAGATTTATCAATAATTAATGTTCTACAATTTATGAAAGAATAACTGATATACTTTAAGTGTCTTTATATTAGAAAATATAATTCCTTTGTATTCATTTATTTTAGTTTTGTTAAACTGTGCATGTTTGTGTTTAATTTGTCTTAATTTGTTTCATGTTATTCTATTATCAGTTATTATATACTTAAAAATAAGTTTTATTATGATTGTATTTTGTAGGTAGGAAGGTACTTGATGGAATATAGATTTTTATTCTTACAACCTTTCTGCACACTTCTATTAACTCTCTTTGTATTTTACTTTCTATGAGAGGAAACTATTACTAGGAGAGAGGATACTAGCAGACAATTGCATTTTCAGCTCTTGATGGTATTGCTACTGCTAATCCAGCTTTACAAAAAATAATGTATAAACACAAACACACACACGTAGACACTTCCTTTTTATTTTTGTTTCATATTGTTTCTATAACATCAGTAAGAGAATATGTGAGTATTTTTTTTTAAAAAAGCATATTTTGTTTACAAATTTTAGTCAGACATGTGTCCTTAACTAAGGATGATCCTATATCTTTTTTTTAATTTTATTTTAAATTCTTTCTTTCTTTCTTTCTTTTCTTTATTTTTAGTCATACATGACAGCAGAATGAATTTTGACATATAATACATACATGGAATGTACATACATCAAACATATTGTCAATTCTATTCTGCTATCCTATATCTTAAAAGTATTCTAATTAGCTGGGCCGAGTGGCACAAGCTTGTAATCCCAGGGCTGGGGCAGGAGGATTGTGAGTTCAAAGCCAGCCTCAGCCACAGCAAGGCGCTAAGCAACTTTGTGAGACTCTGTCTCTAAATAAACTACAAAATAGGGCTGAGGATGTGGCACAGTGGTCAAGTGCCCCTGAGTTCAATCCCTGGTACTCTCCTAAAAGAAAAAGAAAAAGAAAAGAAAAGAAAAAAGTTCTAATTAATTACTCCATTTCTCTGAAATTTAAAAAAAAAATATTTAATTGTGCAAAAGTGAGAAATACTGGTGTGCCACGAGAAATCAGATGTACCCAAAAGTAATTCCACAAGACAAAATTTACTTTGCAGAAGAGTGTGCTGTCAAAGTAGCAAGCAAGCACACTTGGGCTACCAGTTCACCTTTTTTTTTTTTTCCTATGCAGCACTGCCCCTTGCTCTGATAGAAGGAGCTCATGATTACAATCTACAAGATTGGCTAATTTTTAAATTGGGGAGGGCAAAGGGAAAGGCTATAGGTATGATTGGATATAGGTTGGGAACTCAGACTACAGATTTAGACAGAAAAGAGAACATTAATCTTAAACATGTTGATTGCATAGAACAGTATGCTTCACTGTGGCATATTTTTATGTGCACATAGATAATTTGATAAACTTCACTTCCCCAAAGTTTTTACTTATAGTACCAGTTACTACCACCCAAATATATATAACAAAATTGTATAAAATGATGCCGTAAATTACTTCACCACAAAAAGTTAACTTGGACTATACCATAGGCCTTATCTTCTAATATTTTCACCTTTAATATTCTCACTTAATTAAGATCTATTCATCATTCATATTTTAGTTGAATAGCTATTGCTTAAGAGAAGATACCTTTTTTATGCCTGAACAGGTTACATTTCTTAGAAATATCACATGCCTCTTTTCTGTAATATGTAGTATGATGTTATGTGCTATTTTGAAATTTCATATTCATTTGTATTAGTTTTTGAGTATGTATCTACTTCCATGTTGGCTGAAAATACTTACCTTGAGATTTAAATACTTTTACTCATCTTTGTTCCCCAGAGATGAGCACTATGTCTACCTCATAATGGGCCATTGATAAATTCTAGGGTGATAAAATGAATAAACAGCAACTCCTTTAATTAATTTCAATTCAGTTCACTTGCAAACATTTCATGTTCTAATGTTTAAGCAATTTAGTATTAATTCTGTGTCACTCCCCTGTGTCCTGTGTATGTATCATTACATTGTCAACTAAATATTTCATATTGTGTGACAGTAACAGCTACCAATAACAGGGACTACAAGCAAGGGAGACTTATTTTTCAAATGTTTATATACTTGTTTTGTGTGCTCAGAATAATAAATATTTTAATATATAATAAAACTGGAAATGGGACATCACTTTTCTAGGGAAGATCTTTTATTAGTAAATGTAGAAGAAACTATGGGAAATAGAAAATCATCTCTAGGTAGATGACAATATAAATGAGTGTTGTGGGTAAGAATCATGAATAGATGGTAAATATGATGAGAAATACAATAATATCACAGTCTCAAAGTTTGTCTCCACAAGATAATTATTAATTAAAAAGCAATAGTATCTTAAGAGTGGGAAAAATTGGGAAACAGCTCGTTTAATTTTTGTGATTTAAGATCTTTTGCTACTTTGTTGTTGTTTATATTGAGCTCAAATGCTAAGAATATCTTTTCTCCATTGAACTGTTTGTTGTCTGTTAAAGATGAATTGACTACATTAGTGTGAGTTTATTTCTGGGCTCTGGACTCTCTTCTATAATCTATGTGTTTATTCTTTTGTTAATTAAGCAATGTTTTGACTATTGTATTTTAATAGTAATTCTTAAAATTGAGTCTGTGAAGATTCTAATTGTATCTTTTCATTTTGCATTGGTTATTCTGAATCTTATGCCTTTTCATATAAATGTTAGAATAACTCCATCAATATTTATGGAAATATTTACAGGATTTAGATGTGATTGTTTTATATTCATAGGTTTAATTGTGATAAGTTTACCTCTCAATACTATTGAATCTTTATCCATGAATAACAAAAGTGTCTCCATTTATTTACATATTTGATTTATTGCACAACAGAATTTTAAAATTTTCTTCAAGGATCCTATCATCTTTGAATGCATTTCTATATTATTGGAGAGAGGGTAAGAATCTGCTGTAAATGTTTCTTTTCATACTATTTTTAAATTTCAGCTCTTCAATGATCTTGTAAAAGAAACCAATTGATTTTAGTCTCTTATCCTCAAACATGGTGGTACTTATTTATTAGTTGTAGAAGGTTTTGTTGATCCCTTAGGGTTTACTGCATAGATAGTCATACTATCCCTAATAAAGGAAGCTTTATTTTTTTTTCCTTCCTAATCTGTATAGCGTGTTTTCTTTTTGCCTTATTTCCCTGGGAGGACTTCCAAACAATGCTGAATAGGGATGAGCAATGAAAACTTTCTGGGGCTTAGAATGTGTCTAGCTGCTCTCCTGGAAGTAGAATGTTGTAACTTTTTCCATTCTTTTCTTTTTCCTCATATGTTTTA
This sequence comes from Urocitellus parryii, assembly GCF_045843805.1. Lineage (NCBI taxonomy): Eukaryota > Metazoa > Chordata > Mammalia > Rodentia > Sciuridae > Urocitellus > Urocitellus parryii. The sequence continues at coordinate 126,346,642 of NC_135539.1, read as the reverse complement.
TTGGTGCACTAGAATTATACATAATATTTGCATTTTATTTACATACTCATACAGCCACATAGTACATATGACCATATGGTTTGGTCAGTATTGCTCTCAAGTATTTTCCCTAAGTTACGTTTTTATTTTACTTAAATCAAATATATTTTAAAAATTTATTTCAAGTCTTCTTTAATAACCCATATGTTGTTACTAATAACTATCTCTAAATTTCCATGTAATGGGGAATTTTTGAGCTAATTTTCTCTTATTTCTAGTCTAATACATTATGGTCTAATAACATAGTTTGTATGATTTCTATTTTTTAGAAATATGTTAAGGGGTGTTCCATGGCCCACTGTATCATTTTACTTGGAGAATGTTCATGCTACCTTAAGAATAATGCACATTCTGGTTTTACTAGATAGAACATTACACAAATATTAATTAGATCAAATAATTGATAGTAATCTTCAAGTCAACTATATCTTTACTGATTTTCTGCCTGCTTCATTTATGAATTCTGAAATTAAGGTGATGAAGGCTACAATTATAATAGCAATTTATTTCCAATTTTAGCTATGTCACGTTTATCTTTATGAATTTGCGACTCTGATTAGGTACGCACATTTAGGATTGTTATATATTTTTGGTAGAATATATTTTTTTTTAGGTGTATGTTTTGGGATTTACCTTGCTTGGTGTTTTTTGTGGCTCCTGGACTTGTGAGGTTTTATCTATTATTAATTTTGGAAAGAAAATTCTTTACCATTATTACTTCAAATATGTCTTGGGCTCCTATTCTCTCTATTTCTCTCTCTTGTTGTGATGGTCCAATTAAATATGATATAGTTTTTTGAAATTCTCCCACCATTTTTGGATACTCTATTCTTTTTTTTTAATTCTTTTTTTTCTTTTGTCTTTATATTTTGCATTTTACTTGGGAAGTTTCCATTCATCTGTCTTCAAGCTCTCTGATTCATTCATCAGCACCATACAGGCTCCTGAAGAGCCATCCAAGAGCATCTCACATTTCCCTTACCATATTTATCCTTTTTCTTTTGTTGTTTTGCTCTTTAGTATCTCCTTGTGTTTCTTCAAGGGAGCCTCCACCCATCTGCTGACTTTGTGAACAAATACCATTAAATTGAGGGAAACAAAATTAAATTGCAGAATGAAAATGCTAGAGTACAAAGTAAATAACAAGAAACAGCTTTTTGAGTACTTTGTAGAGCATATTTATAAAGGGTTTGAAGAATCATAGCTTAGGTCATGTTGTAGTTAAAGTTATAATGGCAGATGTTTCCTTTAGTTTCTTTGTTTTAATAGTTTCTGTACTGGATTCTCCTTATTTCTACCTGAAAGACTTAAATATTTTAAGTATGACAGCAAGACAGCAATTACCATGATTGCTTTCTACAGTTACCTTGTGCTTAATTTCTAGGAAAAAAAAGTATTTTCAAATTTATAATGATTGCCATTGCCACAGGCAATAGACACTAAACTATTTTTTAAATGAAAAAATAACTACTATTTCTGATTTTTTAAGAAAAAGTGTTTAAGGACAGATATATCAGTGAAACATGAAATATTAGAAAGATGTAGGATTTCTGCCTAGCAAGTAGTTACTTTTGTAAATAATTCCACGCAAAATATATTTTAAACACAGAAACAAACTGACATTTTGCTACTATTACTATCCTTTTAAATAATTCATAGAGTAAACCTTTCGTGTGATTCTTGCTTACTTTCTACATGATGTTCAACTTGAACCAGACTAACTTTTCTAAAGGAAAATTATAAAATTATTTCTCCTTATTCTGAAAATATAAAAAATAGTTATTAAATTTTTAAAAGTTTCTCCATACAGAAAAAAGGAGTTACAGGAGAAACAAGGTCTTATAAAAAAGTTTTAATTGCGAGCTCACTTAATGTAAGGAATTTCAGGAAGGAAAAGAACTATTGTGTTTTAAGACATTAAAATGTGTAAGAAAAAAGGTTAAAGCAACTTCTCATCTTGATCCATGTGGCAAAGCATTTAACAGATGTTAGAAGATTTGCAGATTCCAATTAGAGCTTTTTAAGCATGCTTAAAGAGGATAACAAGTTTTGTTTTTAATTAGTTAGAAAACCATTATTTTGGTTGAGTTGGTTTGTTTTGTTAAACTTTAAAGGCAAACCATTCTGTGTTGCAGGCTCAAACATCTTATGTATCATTAGCAGGTTTTTTTCCAATTTTAATGATCTAAAAGGTATTTTTTTGAGCAAAACATTTTCTCCTTCATTTTTCATATCTCCCTTTACAGCTTCCTTTACTCAAACCAGCCTTTCTCACACCCTGAGGAAGTACTGGTTGCTGGTTGCTTTGCTTGAACAATTGACTGTTTATTTCTTATATCTGGTGTGTTCAAATACTGGTTTCATTTCCATAAATAATTGTATTCTGTCTAATCCTACCCAATTCTTACCTCCTTTCAGCTTCAGGGAAAAAGCTCTCCTGCCGAAGAAAAACATTAGTTTCCAGATTGTGAATGCATTTGTTTTTAAGAGTTATAGAGGTGTTTTAAAGTACAGAGTTTCTTTAAAGGGATTAAATTCTGGTACCCAATTTAATGACTTGTTTTCACCAAGTAAAGGTATTTTATTTTTCAAATCTTAAAAAAAGTGAACACCACTCCCTTTTTGATATATTTTTTATTGATTTTCTCTACTCTGCTGCCCCAATAGACCAGAGTTTAGTACTTTGAAAACTGTTGAAGCAAGAACATTTGCATAGTATCTTCAGAAACAGAACCCCGAAAATGATTTGCTTTACCTGAGTCACTACTCACTAGGATGCTCTGTTTTTCCTTGACTGGAGAAAAATGTACAATTTACTACAAACCTACCTAGTTTCCTGTTTTATCAGGCTTAGCTTTGACTTCATGAATAACTCCTTCTGAATTTGCATATATATGATTTAAGTGCTTATTTTTATTAGTAGGATTTTATTCAGAATTTCTTACATTCTAGGCAAGATTTTATGCATTTTCAAATATAATTTCAGTTTATCCTTATAAAAACAAATATAATAGATATGATTATCCCAATGAACAAATGTGGAAAATGGATTTAGAGGTTAAGAAATTAACCAAGGTATAGAGCTGGTGAGGGATAAATAATCACTATGCAGTTCAGTGCAAACCCTAAAAGGAAACAGATGATCTCCCTGTTTAAAGAAGAGAAAATACTCATTTTACTCCTTTTCATAGAGCATTTACTTAGGAAAACTTAGGATTTTTTTCTCTTTTTAAAAACATATGTAAATCCTTTTAAAAGCTAAATAAGCCTCTCCCTAGATAATTGCCTCTCTGAAATTTAACCATTAAGGAAGATAACTCTCATTTCTTCTAATTTTTCTAGAAATAGCCTAATTTTGTCAAGATCCTTAGTCCAAAGCTAGATCCTATCACAAAGACATGATGAGTTTATTCTTCTTTGGATTAAGCCAGATAGGTAACACAGACAGTCAATGCCATTATCAATTAAATTTAGGAGGAACTGTGAGTTACAAATAGAGCTAACAAGTCCTCTAACTTGGGAGTTAGTTATTGTCTACCTTGAGAACATGTACATAATGGATTGTGTGTGCTGAAATCTCTGAACAGAATAGATTCCTTTCTGTCTCCAATCTCTTAGTAGATTGTCTTTAAGAAGCATCACATTCTGGATTATTGAATGCCTCAAATGAAATCATGGAGATTTTCTAGACTACAAGGACATTTTTTTAAAAATTGTATTTCCTCAAAGCATTCAGTATTGATACTGGTGATGTTGAACTTCATTCGAGTTAAGAGCTTCTGAAAAACAGGAACTGGTGATAAATATGCCCAAACTTTCATATTTCTGGAAAGGATCACCATACTCTTGCATATTCTCAAGATAGGTTTGTCTCCATTCATATTTATCACTCCTGCCACTCACAGATTACCTTCTTGTAAAGCTACACATATAAAATTCAAGGCCTTTTTCTCTGACACTTTCCTGGTTAAGTTTCACTACTTGTTACATCAAGAGTCCTAATGGAATTATCTAAAAGTCCAGTGCATTTTGTATTTCACCGCTGGCATGGGAATGCTGCAGGAGAGCTAACCAGAGGGGATCTCCTATTTGATTTTTTAGAGGAGCATATTTGGCTTTCTCTGGTTATTCCTAAATTGGTGAAAAATAAATGATTTTTTCATTTTGGATCAAGTCCTGATTATTTGAGGCAGATTGTGGTTTGGCTTCCTGGACTGGTTGCTGCAAATTGTGAGACAGAGTTCTGTCTTTATGTGTGATCTGGCCATAACCTGTTTGTGTATTGTCTCTCTCTGTTAATGATATTGCCATTTTTTTCTGTCAATCAGGTTTAAAACAAGAAGTCATAGAAATTTGTTATTTCAACCATCTTATCAGTTTTCCCTTGCTTATTCTTTTTGATCTTTATCAACTTTCTAAACTATGAAATTGTCACACCCTTACCGCTGTTACACCTTTAATTCATGCCTTTTGATTTTTGCACGTAGAAAACAGACCTGTTTCTCATAGGTCATTTTGCCTTCAACAAAATTTCTCAGTACTTTATTTTTCTATACTGCTGTTAAATAAATAAAGTTTATTTTATAAAATTTATTTTATAAGTATAGTATGAGGAAGTTTTGTACCCCACTCCAAAGGATCCTTATACTGAAGGCACCACTATTGTTTCTATGAAGATGCAGCTACTATTCCTTGCACATACCAAAAATTAGTCAATGGTATTTATTGAATGAACTCTACTAAGGAAAATAAATTATTGTTAATAATCCCCTTTTGTGATCTTTCCAAATCACATTTTTGTCATATTCAAATGTTTTAAACTAAAACATAAAATAAAATTTAGAACAGAATTGTAATTTTTCCAATGATATAAAGTTTTTCTAAAATTCTCCTCTTTATCTACTGGCAGTTATATCTCTATAGAAGGAAACAATTCTAACTCAACAAAACACTTTACCTAAACAGTAAATAATTTATTGGATAATGATCACAATAATGCCTGTAGCAATTGTGTCCCATTGCTGAGATTCCTATAGCAAAGGTAGTCCCTCTGAGGCATTTCCCCAGAGCTCCCTGTCAATCATCCCAGTGTCACTATTGAGAGTAAAGAGTTCTGTTATTACAATGGCAAAGAAAGGGCAGCTGCCATGCTGTCTCTATTCAGTAGCACCCCAGGAGCAGTGCCCTCACCTTAGAAAGGTTTCATTTAACAAATTACACTTGAAATGCACTTGATCCTTTCACAGAACCCTCATTTTTAAAAAATAAAATAAATTCAATAGTGCACCTGCAAAATACCTGTTACAAATAGTAAGTTGAAACAATTTCCATTTATTTTACAACATTTATAACATTTGGGGGTTTATTTTGGAAAAGAGGCAAGCTTGTGCATTGAAAATATATGCAATTAAGACTATTCCTATTGAGTAATTAAAGAAATTTGTACATATCAATTAGGGAAAAATGTTAAAAGTAATTTTCTTTATCTTTTTTATAAGTTGAAATAAAACCAGGGGCAATTCTCCCACTGGGTTTTATGTCTTACAAAAAAAAAAAAAAAGAAGAAGAAGAAGAAGAATCTCCCTCTCTGCCTCTCTTCGTTCCTTTTTCAAGTGCTGAGGATTGAACCCTGGGCCACCCGTATGTCAGGCAAGCCACTCTACCAGAGATACATATTCAGCCCAAATAGAACTCATTTCCACCTCATCTTGTACACTTGTATCTTTGAAGTGGTAGGAGGTGAAACTCAACACGTTGTGTTTATCAGGAAGTAGAGTATTTTCTGGAGGCGTCCCAGCCTCTTCAGTGAGGACCACTACCAATGTGTCAGTACCAATGTAATAACTCGGTTTCACTGTAGTTTGGAATTCAGAAAACACTTCTTTCCCCTGCCTTCCCTGCCTCAAGAGAAGGTGTCATGTTTGGTGCTAAGGGGTATAGCTCAGTTTGGTTATGTTTTAAAAAGACCTTTAAGGGTTGGATTAAAAATGTAAATAGCATGTATATATTGTTAACACATATACCAATGTTAATTCCAAGTGTAAAGAAGCATATTATAAACTAATGTTCAGTTATGAGATTCTCATAGTTTAAGATTCTTTAAATATGTATTTCAATCTGTGCCACATACATTTATGTACAGGCACATTTGTGAATGCACAATACTTCTGTCTACTTGGAAGATAATTAGAGGGTTCTCTGGATTAATATGGGTAATAGTTAATGTATAAAAAATGGACAAACTTCAGCCTTAAAGATAATAATTATGCATGAAAACATACAATTATTTCTGTACAGTCAAATTATTTCATTACAAATAATAAATTATAAAGCTAAATGATTAATGGTAACTCTTTGGTACATTGTGTTCTTTAAATTAGCCTTTTAATTGAAATTACATGATCAAGTGTGAACTCACACCTATAAATATGACTGATACCTTCATGAATATAGCAGTCCCTATTTTCACTGTTTTTTTTTTTAAAGAGAGAGAGAGAGAGAGAATTTTTAAATATTTATTTATTTTTTAGTTTTCGGCGGACACAACATCTTTGTTTGTATGTGGTGCTGAGGATGGAACCCGGGCTGCACGCATGCCAGGTGAGTGCACTACTGCTTGAGCCACATCCCCAGCCCTATTTTCACTGTTTTTAAAAGTAGATTTAGGGAAGGACATTAAACAAAGTTCATATTTTAATTTTATTAAAATCAGTTTTCCTAATTTTGAAGTGTTCATCACAACTAAAATAATGTAATCAAGTTAAAGTTGTGATTATGACATTAAGTAGTACTTTAAGTATTCTAGAATGATCTGTATTTATCTTGATTTAATAAGAAGCAGCTGCTCAAATATCTATAATTTAAATAGATTTTATGGCCTTATACTTAGTTGGAAGTTATGACAGACAAAATACTACCCAATTTAGTAGTAAAATAAATTTTAAAAAGAAAAACAATTCAAGCGAAGGCATTTCTCAAACATTGGCAACCGAATTTCCTAGTACTTGCTGCACCCAGTTAGCTGCGGTATGAAAAGACACTGATTTCAGAAAAGTGTTTGAATTTACCTTTAAAAAGAAGAAAAATAATCTCTGGATACAGAAACTTGTGTGGTAGTAGAGACGATCATATTTCTACCGCAAACTTACTAAAAAAGAGACAAAATATTATCTTCACAAGATATCTTGGCTTTGAATGCTTTGCTGAGTTTCCATATGCATGTAGCTCAGTCTTATCATTCTATTATGGTTTTCTATATTCATGCTTTACATCAATCAAAAAAAAATGAAAAACTAACCATCCATCCATGTAAGCACCTAACTAACTCCCACTATATCTGACATATAATTCTCTCTTTCAAGCCTGATCCATAGGTCAAACAATGCTTTTGTTGTTTCCACATATTTTCATTGATGTATGAATATAATAGCTCAGTATCTTTAAACAGTTACAGATTTAACCTTTGATTCACTCATCATAAGGATTTCCAAGAGGCTTGTCAGCTGTTAGGCAGGAAATCCTATCAAATTTGAACCATGATTGTCTTCATAGAGATATCTGTGCCCAAACCTCCTGTGCTTAGATATTCATGTGTTAGCCAGGTTATCTTTTGAATTTGAACTGTCTTTGTAATTCCATTTTAATATCTTTCCTGTTATTATTACTGTTTGTTGTTTTTGAAAGAGAAATGGAAAGAGTGAAAGTACACATTATGTCACTTTCTTTAGGGAGGAGATATTCAATTCACAATTAGCAACCTGTTAGAAACTTCATTACTATATAGGAATAAAATCCAAAAGTGTGCCTTCTGCAGTATAAAGATATCAACTATACCACATCCAGGAACCTAAATCCTAGGAGAAGAATAGGGAACTTATTTCCATTTGAGTTTCCAAAACAATTAAGGTTTAGGAAAAACATAAAAGTAGGAAGTTTATGTTGGCCCTTCCTCATAAGAAATCTAGATTGGCCTGAATGAAACGAAAATAAAAACAGAATCAAAAATAAAAAATCCAACCAAAAAAAAAAAAAAAAGAAATCATACCTATGACATTGGTTTGACAGCACACCGAAACTCTTGAATTAATATGATTCATTCCAGTCATTCAGAAATTCTTATGTTTCTTGGCTTTACAAAAATAATTTAGCAAAGCAATAATAAAAATTCACTGGTCCTTTAAAATTATAGCAGCCCTTAATTTTTCTAATTTTGCAAACAGGCATAATTAATTTTCAGTGAAGAAAATTTAAGTTTTAGATTTTTTCATGTATGTCAATATAAGGTGATTATTTGCAAGTTATATTTCAAGATATCTAATTAAAAATAAAGAAATATTTTATTTCCTATTTTGGGTAAAATTTTAAATATTCTTAAATCAGTAAATGGGTTTTGTAAATTGATATGTGAGTTTCTTCTGAATGAAGGCATTTTTCAACTATCAACCTTTTGCGGATTTGTGGTCTATATTGTAATGCTGATGCCTTATTTTTATCATCCAAATATTATGTTTATGATTACTAACAATAAGATGCATGTTTTATCAGCAAAAATCTGTTTCTAACTTTGAGATTTATATATATATATATATATACAACACACACATACATATATATGGTGTTATTTATTATCTTCACATTTAATAAATGCAAGCAAAATTTGTTAAAAGAGAATGTGAAAAATCTTCTGATATGCAAAAAAAAGAGAGAGAGAGAGAGAGAAAGCTTTATGTTCTCATGTTGGACTCTACAAATACAATTTAGTATATACAGTCCACAGTTCTTTTTTGTGTAAGTACTGATACCACTGGTTACCAGTGACGAGTTCTACTCCCTCACGTGTTGAAGTATAATATTAGAGAAGCACACCGAGGCAAGCATATAAAGCAGGGTTTATTTAAAAAGGGGTAACATAGACTTCTCCTGGGATGAAGAAGGGAGCCATAGCTGGTATACTGGTACCCCAAGAAGCGAGGCATTCAGCCTTTTTTATATGTGTTAGGCTTCCCCTTATTTCTCTCCTTCCTGTGTATGTGACTAGGCTCAGGAGATGCTCAGGTGGGCCAAAAGGTGAAAAGCATATGGTGGGGGTGGGGAAGACGGAGCAGCCCAGGACATATTAATTAACAAATTTTATAACTGCCTTTAGGGAGGAACAATTCCTGGAGTAGGTTATTTTAGCAGTAGGTTGGAGTAGGGCAGGTTATCATGATAAAGAGTGGAGAAAGGGCTCTGAAGACATTTCAATCCCTCAGGGGGAAGTCTTCAACTTCCCATATTCACTCAAATTGGCCTCCTTAATCCAACCTGACTCAGTTTATCTATCTATACTGACTGCCTGTCTAATTCTGGTTTGAGTAACATCTCAGTATTTTCCTTGAGGTTAAGAAATTCTAAGCGAAGGGAAGAAATTGCTATTCATTGCTAAATCTTACCATCAGTATTTTGCAAAGTCATATTAATACATTTGAAAATTGAAATCAAATATGCTTAAAAATAGAAATTTCATTAAATCCTTTTCTCCTGGTGCAGAATTTTTATTTTAAACTACAGACAGGAATTAAGCATCTGGATCTAAGCATGATTTATTATCAATATTGTGGCAAGTATATTTAATGAAGAATAGGAATTAACATTTTAAAACATTATTACCCTTATTCTGAATATAGTTATAAATATTCACGTTTTTATGTTCTACAGAAAAGAATAAGAACTTTAAAAGACTCTAAATATAAAAAGAGAGAAAAAAGGAACATGTTGCTTGATTTTCCATTATTTAATTCTTATTATCTTTTTAAAACTACGAAATTTGAAGTTTTAGCTCTGAGGAAGTGCTTCAGATCACTTAAGAACTAATTACAGAGGAAATTTTAAAATATTGTAAGGGAAGTAAATAATTCCTCCCCAAATGCAATCAGAGAACATTAAAATGTTGAAAATATATTTTGAAAAGTATCTTTAAATTGCCAAAGTTTTGTTCAATTACAAATTATATTGAATCCACATAGATATAATTATAAACAGTACTCTCTGACCCAAAATAATAGCTTTCCTAGCAACACATGCTATTTTCTTCCTCTTTTCGTAACACTTCATTTGTGGAAATGGTGTTTATATATTTTACCACCTCAAACTCATATATGATTTCTACTATCAAGATTCCAGAGAATACAGATAATATACCCTTGAGTATATCCAGGGCACTTCCAAATCAACACATCCAGAATATTTTCTTCTCCTTCAAATTCAAAATGTCTATTAATCCTTAATTGTCATTCAAAATATTTCTGAGAATCACCTATTATTCTCATTTCTAAAATCACCCAGTTTTCCATAATCCCCATGTATTGTACTTACACAATTCTCTATCAATTCCAAATGCACCACTTTACTCTTTAGCTTTTCTCCTCTAGAACATGTTACACTTTCAGATAAATTGTTCAAAACTATTGTTCATTATGGAACTCATTTTCATAAACAAAATCGTTTCCTACTGACTTTTTGAGGAAAAAAAATTCAAAATTTTAATCCACTTAGTCCCCAGCTTCCAGATAGGACCCATCCCCTTTTATAACTTGGGTTTAATGATTCCTTAAAGAAGTCTATTTTCCATCACTCTCAAATTACTTATAAATTAGAGACTGAGTATAGTGTATTATTAAGAATTAAATCTCTTGTGTCAGATTATCGTACTTCCCCTAGTCACTAGTTGTTACGACCTTGGGCAAGTTCTTAAAATACATTAGTTTCTTCATTTGGAAAAAGAGAATGAAAACTGTTTTCTTCATAGATTTTCTCTGAGTATTAAATCACGCCATGTGAGTAAAATTATTACAATACAATCAGGCACATACTAATTCTTAATCTGCTTATTAATTTAAAAATATTTTCTTCATTGTCACCTTTTTGTAAACATCCAGTGTGTTCAGCTTTTCCTCTCTCACAATCCTAACATTTATATAATCAAAACTACCTCATTCTCTCTCAGTACTTCTAATTATACTCCAGTCTACCTTTAAATTTTTCCCACCTAAATATTCTTTCTTCACTAATCTCCCCAATCTCAGTATGTGGCAACACTATTACTTTAATTCTCCATGCTTAGAAACTTGATTATTTTCTTCTCCTAAGTCCACTTCATCTCATCACATTCTATCAATTCCAACTTCTAGCAAGTCCAAAATATATCTAAGATATGTCTCCTTTTTTTCTATATTTATTATTCTTACTACTTCAAGTTACAAATATCTCTTATCTCAAACACTTAAATAGTCTTGCCCTTAATCTATTCTCACCCCAGTAGCCAAAACCATCATTTAAATGCATAAATAATCAGCACTGGTGTATAAGCTAGAGTAGGCACAACACACCCTCTATCCCACTGAATGCTACTCTGAAAACTGAGAAAAAAAATATATTAAGCAGATGTTTGACAATTTTGAAAAGTAAATAGTAACAGTCTAATCATAGAGGGATGCTCAAACTTGGAGGAATTACCAAGCATCTTACTGCTCAAAGGATCTTCTTTGTCTGGACATAAGACCACCTAAAACCAGAAGTGGGCATCAGTATGACCACAGAGGAATCGAGAAGGAGCTCTTTATTTGTAGTTCAAGAAATGGGAAAGGGGGCTCCTGTGCATGACAGTGGTGGTGACAAGGACCTACAAATGCCTAAAACTCTGAAGAGGTTTCCTTTTTTCCTCTCTGACGGCAAGTAGGGGAATTCCAATGAATAGTGCAAACCTCATTGCTTTTTTTTTTTCTTTTTTTCTCATGAACATCCTGCAGCTGAGCTCTGGACAGAAATGCAATAGCAGGAAGGCAGAACAGGTTAAATAAAGCCTTAGCTTCTTACACAAAGAACTAGAAAGGAGAGCTTCAGGGAATAAGAAAGTGCCAAGAGACTATGGAGGAGGAAGAACCAACCCTATAAATTTGTCTCTGAGATCCTGGGCTCATCTCCAACTTCAAGCATGAATCTGATGCTAAACAATAACACAAAGAATTTTTGGAACTGAGCTAAAATTTCTATCCTTGTCCAGGTCCCATACTGCCTACTGTGTATCTCCCATGCAGGCCATGTTCAAATAGCATGGCCAAAACTCTGAAACACAACTGGTATTACAACCACGACACAGAAAGCGCTGGCCAGAACTTGCAGACTTGAATTCATCTGAGTACATGGCCTGCTGGTACAGAAATATTATTTTTCCATATGATTTAACTAATAACCAGAATCTCATAGCATTTTATACAAAAGTTTCAAGATATAATCTTCAATTACTTGGAATATGAAGAATCAAAAGAAATCCCACCTTGTGTTGAAAACACCATCAATATTTATCAATACTGAAATAGCACAGATGCCAGAAATATGTGACAGAGATCTTAAAAGCAGCTACAGTCACTCCTTAGTATTTGTGCATGTTTGGTCTCTGGAGCCCTTACAGATATTAAACACTATCCATGCTCAAGTCTTTTATATAAAATGGGATAGTTTTGATGGAGTTATTTGAATTTTTATATGGAAAGGCAAAAGATTCAGAATAACCAGTGCAATATGAAAGGACATGATGGAAAATGTCTGGGGCATATGTAATAAACCATTCTCTTTTCCTGAGTTCATTAAATATGTATCATGCTTGAAAGTAAATATCATATCATTTTTAAAGGGGTTTAAAATAGGGGTAGATGTGACATAAAAGACAATGCTAACTTAAAACAGGGAAACATACATATATGGTATAAGGCTTCTACATGCAAATGTTGATTCTAAGTAGACTTTGGAAAGTTACTTATGGCAATTTTAATCATTACAACAAATGCTAAAAATAAAATTATATCAATAAATACAATAAAATACAGTTGATCAAGTGAAATGAAGTAGGTGGAAATAATCCCAGAGAAATCAGATAAATGGAAACAGACAAGCAAAAGCAAAACTAAAATATCCAGAGAAAACAAATAGGAAACAAAACCAAAAAAATCATATTTAAATTTAAATTAATAATTACATTAGATATCTAATCTTATTCCAAGTCCAAGAACATCAAACAAAAGACATTGTCAGAAAATATCAAAACTTCTAACTCTAATTTGCTTGTAAGAAACTCAGTCTGAATATAATATTTATAGATTAAAAAGTAAAATGATGAAAATAACTGAATATACTGGATAACTACATTCAAAAGAATGATGGAATGACTTTATCTAGTTCAGGCAACTTCAGAATAAAGAATTAATAAATCACATGAAAATACTTCCTAAGTATTATCATTAAGAACTTTCGAACCACTCATAGAATAACATAAAAATTACTTATTTTGACCCAGCAAAAATCACATCTACACTCCTATTAAGGAACTTCCAGTATACTTACAAACAACTTTGCTTTATAACTTCTAAAATATCTGAAATTCTTTTCTTCATCATTATCTGTTTTTCCTACACCAGAATATGTGCTTCATAATGGAATCATTTGGATTATCTTGTACCCTCCAATGTCTTTGGTATCTATACAGAGGCTTAGAATAGAATAAATATCCAATAAATAACTCTTTTTTTTTTTTTGGTACCAGGGATTGAACTCAAGAGCACTGAACCACTGAACCCCAACCCCAGCCCTATTATGTCCTTTATTTAGAGACAGGGTCTCACTGAGTTGCTTAGTCCCTTACAGTTTCTGAGGCTGACTTGGAACTCATGAACTTCCTGTCTCAACCTCCTGAGCTACTGGGATTAAGGTGTGTGCCACTGCACCCAGATCTAATAAATAACTTTTGAGTGTATGTACAAATCTTTTTTCTTTACATTGTTATATAAATTGTGTTTTTACTATGATATAATAAAGGCTTAAAAATAACCACAAGAAATAATCTTACCACAATTTGTGAATTTGGAACTCATTGATTAAAACTTTTATTGCTATCTTTCTATAGGTAAATATTTCTTGACTTGTCATCTTATGAATGTATATTGATAATGTGAGGAGAATGCTTAAAGGATTATTCTATCTTTTTCTTGAAAGTTCTTTGCATTATTTTACTATGGGTTTTCAAAGTAAGTATAAATCAGGAAAAGATCATGTAAATTTTAGTGAATATCAGAAAGCATGTTGATGTTGGTCATTAATAAATTCCAAGAGAACTCAGGATCTACTCTTCCAATGCAATTAATATAAAAGAAGACCAAGAGGAATAAGAGGAGAAAAAGATCGAGATAATTTATTAATAGTCCTGTGACTTTTTTTTGTTTGTGGAGTGATTGAATCTGGGATAAACAAATTTTGAAGGTCAATATTGACTGGGTTCCGTAGAATTTAATTGGTAAATACATTGATTACTTTCAGCTGGAAGGGCATGAATGGTTAAGTTATACAGCATACAGGACTGTTGCATAAAGTCTGCACATTCAGATCATCTTGGCATCCACTGTGAGGGTGAAGTGCAAATAAACATTACATGGCAAAGGACCCAACAATTATTTGTTGAATGGAAGAAAGGTAAACTGAAGAGATTTTTGAAAGCCATTACACTGTATACTAAGATATGATACTCTCCATCTCTCTTCTTATAAAGATATTCTGCTTTGCTACTCTCAGGAGTAAACACGGAACCCAGTCTAAACCAGTGATAATTATCTCACTGAAATGTGCATAGTGAATTCCCAAGGGATAATCTTGGACCCAATCAAAATTCTTCAATAGAAATTTTAAATTTGGAGAAAAAAATTGAATGATTCCGGTTGTACTTCACTTTTTTGCATCACTGAATGTTGAGATTTCGAGTGCTGTCAATTGTCACAGCTCCTCCATCATATGCTGATTATCAGGGAGTATGCCGGGCATTTAGAAATGAGCTGGGCATGATGACACAACCTATAATCCAAGGGAGTCTGAGTCAGGAGAATTCCAAGTTCTAGGCCAGTATTTGCAATTTAGTGGAAGATCTTACCACAAAATAAAAACAAAAAAGGCTGAGGATGTAGTTCCCAGAGTGGTAGAGCATCCCTGGGTTTACTTTGGTGCTGGAGAAAAGAAAGTAAGAGTGATAGGGAAAGAGAGAAAGAAACCAGAATGTCACATGCTGAGGGAGCACATCTCTAACTAGCAATTCTTTTCATTTGGCAAAAGGAAACTCAATTAATGTCATGCAAGAGCCTTCAATCCTCTTTCCCAGGGAGAGAGAATGACTTACCCCACTGATGCACTTGGGAAGATTAAATCAGACATATTCTGTTCAAATTGGCCACTTTTTACTTTTGGAATGGAGCAGCTTGAAAAAGGCATGAAAAGAATTCCACCATCATGGCCTGTAACTGGTTCTGTCTCAATCAGTGACTGACTGTTCTGCAAAAGGCATATCTTTCAATTTACCATTATCACTGATAATGTTGACTTCATGAGGTATTCTCCATTGATTCAGGACTTTGACAAGGAGGAGGAGTAATAGATACCTGGCCTCTTCAAAACACCATAGGAAGGAAACCTGAACACCAGTTTTCTATCTGTTTAAATTCTTGAATCCATCTTTTTTTTTTTAAATGCAATCCTCACAGGTAGATTAAGTAATATAATTAGTCCCTTTTCTTCTTATTCAAATTCCATTTGTGTTTCTGTCACATGCCAAATTGAAAACAACTGAATAATATGATCACATGGATTCGTTATATTTTCTTACCTAAACTAGTTAGAAAAATATCACTGTATTTGTATGAAGAGGATGACAAGTTGGTTTAATCTTCTAAAACTTTACTATATAATGCTACCAGTGCCAAAATGCAAATCGACATTTTCTTTCTTTAAGGTCTCAAGAATGTGGTATTCTTCAGTGCAATATTTCCTTCTTGGATTTTTTTGTTACAATGTTAGTAATAATAGGAAAGCAAATATATTATCAAAAATTCGATTTTTTGAATTACAAATTCTGTTGCCTAGTTGCCTCAGATGATTAAAATAAATGTGAAATTGTTCACATACTCTTTGACTTTATTCATTAGGTAAATATGTGTAATTTAAATCACAGCATAGCATCCTTGAAATCATTTTTTTCCAGGATATTTTTCCTTTGTCTCAATATAACATTCTGACACATTTTATTCATGTATTATCAATGTGAATGAATCATGTTATCAATATATGCAGCATTTCTGTAAATTGTATGGTTTGATTGAAACTTTATTCTTGATACATTTTAGACAACTTCACAAACTTTGAGTAATCTTGTGATTTAAAAATATGTTATCTTTGTAATTTTTAACCTGTAAGATGGTAAGGTTTCCTAATGTGTTCCTTAAATTCCTGAAAATGCATATGTTTATGGAAAGAAAGAAAGAAAGAAAGAAAGAAAGAAAGAAAGAAAGAAAGAAAGAAAGAAAGAAAGAAAGACTGACTGATGGTATTTTACCAGTATGAACTATATATTCACAGTTACAAATAATGTTTGTATAGCAGTTTGTTTTAGTCAGCTTTTTCTCTGCTGTGACCCAAAGACCTAACAAGAACAATTAGAGGAGGAAAAGCTTATTTGATTCTCACAGTTTCAGAGATCCCATTCTTTGGGACATCGAGTGAGGTTGAACATTCCAGTGGAAGTCCTTGGCAGAGGAAAGCCGCTCAGGACATTACCAGGATGCAGAAGAGAGATCCACTAGCTAGATATAAAATATATACCACAAAGGCATGCCCCAATGACTCACCTCCTCCAGTCACATCCTACCTGCCTTCAGTTACTACTCAGTTAACCCCTATCAGAAGAGTAATTCACTGATCAGGTTAAGGTCTCATAACTAAATCATTTCACCTCTGAATGCTCTTGCATTGTCTCACAGATGAGTTTTTGGTGGACATCTTTTATCTAAACCCTAACACAGTTCTTAACCATTTGGGAGTAATGGATTATTTTGAGTATCTAGAGAATGGTATCTCTCCTTTCTCTATATTCTTGTACAACAATAGGTTTAAGCAATTTGTTTACTTTCCTGATGTCTACCCATGTACCTTTTGCATATATACATCCCAAGGTAAGGAAATAACTTTAGTTTTTAGTGCATTGGGGAAAACATTTAACCAAGAAGTAAAATAATATTGATTTTTTTTCTTATTCTCATGGTTCAATTTTATCTATTTATATTGCTTAGATTTCCTTATCCTTGTGTTGATCAATTTGTATTACACCAATTTTAGAAAATTCTAAGTCTCTGCATCTAAAATGGCTCAAAATTTACATTTCAGTAGCAAGATCTTCATCTCATCGGCAGCATTTCCGAAGTGTTAAAAGATATTTGGGTTGTAACCAGCTATGATACTGTCCCATAGAAAGCTGAAATATTTAACATAGAATCTACAAAGTAATCACTTCTCGTTTTTGTATAAGAATGTTTTTCTGTTCGTGAACTTCCCTTGGGAACCTGTTAAATTATTTTGCATGCTCAAAGATATGTGCTGTGAGTAAGGAAATAAATTTGCATTCTGGTCTAAGTTACAGTTAGATAACAGGAACCTTCAAATTGGTAGACACTGAAAAGACTTGTCTCCTGAATGACGATTCTTCCTGACTTGCAGGTATTTCCTCCAATTGCCTCAGCCTAAGGATTTACTAATATAAAACTCCATGTCCAGTACCTTACATGTGTACACTAATACAATGCTAATTTTATCATTTTAAAATTGACACTGTGACAAGCTGGATAATTTTCATAAGTGAATTAATTGCCAAAGGATTCTTTTTTACAACTATCGGGTTGGTGATGGAAATTGAGCTTAAATATTTCTTAGATATTTACCTAGTACTGATTGCATACATCAAAAAGTCCAAATTCCTCAGCCAAGCATTTTAGAATTTTCATTATTTGCCACCATCAAAATTGTCCTGCCAAGCACAGTGGTTCATGTCTCTAAACCCAGTGTCACAGAAAGCAAAAGGACAGACAGTGAGTTCACAGCCAGCTTCAGCACTTTAGTGAGACACTAAACAACTTATTAAGATCTTGTCTCAGAATAAAATATAAAAAGAATTGTATGTAGTTCAGTGGTTAGGTGCCCTTGGGTTCAATTCTCATTATTCCTCTTACTCCTCAAAAAAATATTACTTTTAAATTATCAATAATATTTCTTAAATCTGTACTTTTGCCCACTACTGGCTTAAGTACTTGATCTTATTTTATTTTATTTTGTTTTGATGCTAGTGATTGAACCCAGGGCCTCATGCATGTTAATAACACGTTCTATCACTGAGATACACCCATGCCTATTTATTTTAATAAGCCAAATATTTTTTTGAAATACTACTACTACTGTTTTATCATTTTACAGAAAGAGAAACAGAGGTCTAGATGGATAAATCGAATTACCCAAGTTCTCAAAAATACTCTTGCCCACTTAAAGACTTTATTAAGGAGCATATTTGTTGTATTCGTTCAATGATGGATACTGGAAATGAGCCACAGTTTAGACAGTTAATATTTTTTAATGTGCTGAATATTCATCATTTGTTTCTCTAGCTTTGATCTCCATAACTGTACACCTTCTTTTCCATACTTGGTAGAGTCAGAAGTGACTTTACTGACTGCATTAGTTTACCTCTCTTGCTGTCTAGCTTCATATTTGTCTCCACTAGTAGTATCATTTCAAGAAATGTGGGTCACCAGGAAGCTTGGTTCATGGGATGCAGTATATCCAGTGATGTTTGAACTACGTATTGTGAATAGGACTGCAATAACAAGTGTAATAATCAGGCCTCTGTAAGGAAAATGCAATGTAAAACTGTGATGTGGATTTTGAAATGAAGTTGTGTTATTCTCTGCAAATAACTACTATTGTTTTACAAAACAGCCTTTGACTTGTTAGTAAA